>NW_010268738.1:0-28935 GCF_000690775.1 Eurypyga helias
ACACTGCCGGCTCACGTCCAGCTTTGTGTCTACCAGTACCCCAAAGTCCTTGTCCTCAGGGCTGCCTTCTATCCATTCTCCACCCAGCCTGTCCTTGTGCTTGGGATCTGGCAGCTGCCACCACTACTACAGGAGCGCCCATTAATACGTGTTCTTACCCATTTTCAACAGAAGCATTTCTCTCGCGTCCTATTTTTATGGGACTGGAAATGGCCTGAACTTCCCTTTCATTTGTTTGAAGCCAACAAGCAGCTGCAGGAGGGCTGGGATGTTCATGAACAGGGCAAGGCTGCACACACTTCCGCACCGAAGAACAGTTTAGCTCTCAGAGAGGGAAAACTGCGCACCCAGGTAACACCAGGTCCGCAGGACTGGCAACAGCAGATCCTTCCTCCAAACCTTCACCAGCATTGCAAAATGCCTCCCAGTGCCACACTACCTGCAAATTTCATTAGGACTTCTGATATTTGGGGAGGAGGAAGGTGTCAATGAAAATATCAAAGTATCAAAAATTTGGACCAAGATACTGAAATATCTTGGTCTAAAGACCAAGAGTAGAGTTTCTTCTGCCCTCCAAGCTGGTGATTCCATCTTCCCCCATGCTCCCACCACCCACAGCACTGCTCCCGTGGTCCTGGCTTGTGAGAATAACCCACCTTATCCGGCCACACACATTCTTACACGAAACAAGGCAGTGACTGACGTCCAGAATGTTCACATTTAGCACTTTTCTTCTCTGAAGCATGTATCTCATCACAAAATTACCACATCAATCCAGCCCCAATTTTCTGAGATCCTCACTGTACATTTTCACATCTCTTTCCATCTCATTTTAAGAGGATTTATATAATATTGCATATATAACAACATATATATACACATACCATAATATATACCATATTGCACATGTTATATAGGCAAAGTTACGTATTTTTCTCTTGGAGGACATGGACAATACCCTCCCAGGGAACCTCTATGTTCATCTTGCACGCTAAGTGCATTCCCATAGAAATTTGGCATGCAGCTGATGCAACCACACTGACTTTTCAACAGCTCCCTCAAAGACCTTTTGAAACGTTAACAAGTTTATTACCAAACATGGTTGACTCATCAGCCCCAGTTTCTGATTCATGCTTTATGTGTCAGATAAAGGGCTCTGTGCAGGCTGGAGGGTCACTCTCAGCTCAGCGGAATCCAGCTCCTTCCAAAGGGAGCCTGTGGAGTTTATTACACATCCAACATACCTGCAAACAGACCACCAGCCTTCACTTAGTGCTGGACCTGATTAATGAATTGCGGTGCTTTGCTGAGCAAGCTCCAGGAAAGTTGATTCCTGCCCTGGTGCTCCTCATCCTCCCCAGGGCAGGTACACTGGATGAAGCTGAGCTGAGCAGTGGGTACGGCGCTCTCAGGTGTCCCTCTTCCCTCCACTAAAAACCACAGACAACCCACAAACTTCTCTTTGTACATTATTTTCACAGCATTTTTCACCAGCGCACACCAGTGGGACTTACGGTGGTCTGGTGGAATTCCAGTTAATGCAAACCCTCAAAGGATGCAACACAAATGCACAAAGGCTCTACAGTGCATTAAGTCTTAATTTTCTGTATACGCCAGAAGAATATATGCAGCAACAAATCACTCAGTGTTTTAATACCAGCTCCAGGGGAAAAAACAAAGAAACGCTGCCATCAGCAATACAAAGCGAGAGAGGAATTTCGTTTCAGAGCTTGGAGTTACCACGTTTAAACCGAGTTACCACGTTTAAACCGAAGGGAGACAAACCCCTTCACCCTCTTCCCTGCAAAACCATCACGGGACCAACAGCCCAAGGCGGTGAGGTAGCTGCAGAAATACTGACACACACATGCTGACACCTGCTAATACCCATGTGCTACCAAAACCATTTCCCACACAGAACAGGTTTTTAAAAAGTTTCCTGATAGTGGATTTTTAGGTGATTTCAAGTTTATGGAAACAGACCTGAAGAGCCTGGCAAACATTCACAAATGGGAACACTGATCTTCTAGGGATCAGAAATACGCAGAGGGGAAAAAATAAAAGCAACTCACATGACAATGTCTGTAAATAAGGGCAAGACGAAAGCCAGGACGTTGGCCAATACTTTCAATACAACAAAGTTAAAAGGTACCAGCGCCTGCGTGACATTCCATTCGTTGGCAGAGCCGGGATCCTGGCTTCCACCCGAATACCCAGACTCACCTCCCAGCTCAGCATGTTACAGATGACACAGGTCTGCATCACCTCAAACCGGAGGACTCGGCCCCAGGCCTGCACTTGGACACATGCGTGGTGTCGCCAGACAAAGCGGGTCCGCAGCTCCTGCTTCCGCTCTGCCAGGCGTCGTTTCCACAGGGAAAATCCAGGCCATGAGGCAGCAGAAGTCACAGCTCAGCCACAGGCCTGAACAAGGGCAACGTGTAAAAATCCCGGGGCACAACGCTGCATCTGTTCAGTTCTGCTCCTGGGAAAGCAGCAGGCTCGGGTCCACAAACAGGTAGCACGTCCTTTGCTAGAGCCACCAGAACAGTCTGTCCAGTAGAAAAATAAAAGGGAGGAGGACAGCAAAATCTGACGGGAACAGAAAGTATTCCATAGCACCAATAAGCATGACCAGATGTCTTTAAATCCTGCTGAGGCATTTTCCCGCAGCTACCAACCCAGAATGTACACAATGGTAACATCAAGCTGCAGGAAACAAAATGTCATTTTCCGAGCAGCGTTGATGATATCTGAAGTCTCCTCTAATACAGAGAAAACGAGTGGTAGGCCCTGAAGGAACGGAAACCCCTGAGCTCCTTTCCATGCTGCTGTACAAAGGTGGATTATGTCTACTTACACCACTAACAGCAAACCCTAACAACTCACGTGAATGGATCGGTCTCTCAGGAACCATTTTGCGGTACCTGCATGATGTGCAAGGCGCAGCACGTCCGGCTCCCAGGGATGAGGGACACCACCAACGCCCCGGGAGCAAACCTGCGCGTCTCAGAACAGCTCTTCTGGAAAGTAACCTCGTAGCTGGCAAGTTATGCGCCCGGCATCAGGCAACCTTGAATTATTAACAAACCAAGCTACAAGAAGCTACAAGAAGAACGGCATCATTGGTACAAGATCGTAGCTAAAGGACAGAACAGTTCGCGCTAACGCTACAAAAGCCCTGGCCTATGCGTCCAATGGGAAACCCGCTCGGCAGAGAGGATGTGATTCATACTTGCAGTATCCAGTAAGTCACCTCATCCTCCCTTTACAGCGGAAGAAACAAGGTGGCACTGTCAGCTGCTCAGCGACGCGAAGGACAAGCTGGGATCACGTCTAGGCGCGTGGGGCTGTCACAGAGGTCCCCAGCACCTGAGGCACTCGTGCAGGCTGGCACGTCTGGGGCAGGGCCCCTGGGAGATGCACCCTCTTGGGAGGCAGCTGGAGGCCACGTGAACAGTCACAGGCATCAAACAGCACCGTGCACCGCAGTGAGCAAAGGAAGCAAGCCTTGGGTGATGACACAAGTCCAACTTCAACCTCTGGGTTTGCTTCCTGGCCTGTTTCTGAGCACAGGATCAAACACAGCCATCACATGGCAGCGTCCATTACACCATTTCCCAAGCAGCACATCGCGAGCCAAGAGCATGAAGAACATGGCAACCATTCCCTTTCCCCATGATGGTAAAATGCCCAAACCGTTTCAGAATTTCTTCCTGCGAAAGGCTTCGGCGCGTGAGAAGACCCAGGCACGGGCTCAGCTGGGTGCCTGCAGCTGGGCTAGCTCATGCAGGGACAACCACATGTCTGAAGGTAATGGCCAAGTGTCCCGGAGCAGAAGAGGCGACACAGCCGGAGCCCGGCCCTGCTGCCCCCCACTGCTCTCCGTGCACTTGAACCCAAGCCACACGGCTCAGCCTGGCATCACCCTGCCTGGGGACGGAGCTGGCGACTGGGCTGCTGCCCGCTCTGCATCCAACTCCCAGCCTGTGGAGACTGCGGGATGCTCAGGCAAGCTGACAGCTGAAAAAATACACATTATCACTGCTGGATCCTTCCTCAGTTACCGTCACCGACTCCTGCCATCGCAGCCCTCGCTGAGGCTCGACACACAGTGTGTTCTGTGAGCAGCAGCCGCCCTGTCCTTGGCTATGTGGATTTTTTCTTTAACTCTGAACAAACAGCTTTTTATTCCAAGTCCACACCATGGAATCCATCTCACTTCCAGCCTTCTCGCAGCGGCATGGCATGGCAAACCACTTAATGCCTCCTTAGACAGGCTTCCAATTTTGAGGCCCAGTCTGCAGCCAGGGGAAAGCATGGGACACTCACAAAAGACATCTTTTGGGATGGCAAAACAGACTGGCATTCAGCAGCCAGCTCCTGTATGCTCCTTCGAAAATTGCAGCTAAATTAGGGCAACTAATGCTGCACAGCTCACTGGACAGTATCTGCATGCTCATTCATATGCATACACGCAGATTTTCATCTTGTTGTTAGCAGCACCCTTCTCGGGGTCTGACCTGCAGAGTTTATGCAATTGCTGTTGTCACATTAGAGCAATTCCCATGCAGAAAGGCATGGTTAAGTTTCTAACCCACTCTTTATTACCCTAAACAAGGCTGAATATAGAAAAATGCCAAGCTGTGGCTCTAAAACAAATCTTTACAATATCCCTCCTCTCCCTCACTCGCATATTTGGAGCACACTCCATTGCTAGAAAAAAGATGACAACTCACTCAGACTGGAGGAATCCACTGGATTTAATATGCTTTTTTTTTCCCCCCCCAAACTGCATCCAAAAGCAAAGAATGACAAGACAAACCCAAGTTATGTTCAGTATTTTTTGTCCAAAAGTATCTTCTGAACATTTGTTTCAGGATGGCCTGCATTAAGCCAAAGCAAGAGAGCTTTTTAAAGTAATACCGGCATAATTTCTTTAATGGAAAAATCAAGCCTGATGCTTTGAAACTGAACACAGTCACAGACATGAACATTTAGAGCTGTAACAGACATCCTCTACAACTAACGAACACTCAGTTTCAAAGGAAATGTGCACTTTATACACAATTTAAATGAAAACAAAAAAACCAGTAATAGAAACAGCTCCATTACTTTGCATTTTCAGAATGAATTCAGTGCTGGGATTGGAATATTCTACACACACTGCTCACTACCGGGAGTATTTACTGGTGTGGACAAAAGCTCATGGGACTGACCTGAACGGGTAGTTAT
The DNA here is from genome assembly GCF_000690775.1 of Eurypyga helias. Taxonomy (NCBI): domain Eukaryota; kingdom Metazoa; phylum Chordata; class Aves; order Eurypygiformes; family Eurypygidae; genus Eurypyga; species Eurypyga helias. The sequence goes on from NW_010268738.1 coordinate 5,236, forward strand.
GCGGGTAGCAGTTTAGATCACTAATTGGGAAAGGGCTAATACAAACATGGGTGAAGAAACTGCCATGAACAAGTTTTATTTTAAGCCATTAGTACAAAATCACCACATTTTGCGTAGAGAGCAGCAAGGGCAAAGGGTTTTCACTTCCTGCCATTCAGAGGGTGAAAGGCTGTTCCAAAACACTGCAAAGGGTTAAGAGCAGCCTCAACCTTTTGGGACGCTGAAAGGAACCACCCAGCCCAGCGTGGGGATAATGAGTGGATTGTAGCCACGCACCAGCATTTATCTCCAGGCTCCAAATGTCTTTCCCAAGCACCTTCATACATTTTCAACCCAGCCTCTCCATCACACTCCCAGCTTTGTGCTGGCAAAGCCTCTCTGCCCATCTTCAGGCAGCGGGCTTCTCTTCAGACTCGTGTTTATTAGAGAAGCACGATGAAAAAAACCCCCCTTGCCCCACAGAGCCCCATCGCTGCCGTGCTGTCCCTGCCCGCAAGTACACCCCAGCTTTTGTAAACGGCTACATACCTACTGTGATACTTACACTGAAAGACATCACCCTGACCCTTTCCTGCACAGAATTCGGAAGTTGCTCCGTCCCTGAAGCCGCAGCCAGGAGTTACTGCGGAGCAAAAAGCCAGACAGCTAGTTTGCTTCCAAATGCCTCTGCTGGAGGAGCTCCCGCCAACCTCGTGCCGAGGGTTGCGCTGGCGCCGGCACATTTACGCCTCCCTAAAGCAGAGCTGAGGAATAGCTGGGATCTGTGCCTGGACTGTCTGGTGTCCCAGAGTGGAAACAGACTGAAAACAACTCAGCTAAAATACCTTTTTTCAGCAAGTGTTTGGGTAGAGGGAAACTGCAAGCATGTGCTCGTATCCCCTGTGATGTTCTGTGGGATAGGAGTGGAGCAGGGATTTACCTGTCCCTTCCACTGAGCCTTGCTTCCCAATCCTGTTTCCTGGCCAGGCTGTAACGAGGGCACTAAGGACTGAGGTAGCCTCGAAACAGAATAGTTCGGCATGAAACAGGCCCCCAGAATACACTAAAATGCATAAAGCCTGATAAAAAAAAGAGCGGAGCAAGGTCCTGGATGCATTATGAATCGTAGGGAACAGCATACACATTTATCAGCATGTCTCTAACAGGAATGCGCACCCCTGCCAAGACGACACCGCCAAAGGCAGCCAACACCACAGCATTCCTCTTTTTCTAATTATAAATCCAAGTTTAATGCCAAAACCACAGAATGCCAAATCTGACTGGTCTCTCAAGCAGAAACCTAAATTATACATACTGCTCTGTCTGAACTAAATTCCTCGGACGTAATGGAAGGCAGAGGGGTCTGGAATAAGGCAGTATCATTGATATTCAGAAAGGGCTTTGGAAAAACTCTTAGAGACAGCCTGTGTGTCCTGGCTGGGGGGAGAGGAAGGTTATTCCTTGAGTGTAATGCACAGAGAAACAAAATCACCCTGACTCCATCTACCCAGATTACTTTGGAAGAGAGAAATCTTATCAAAAAGGTACTGTAACAACTTCATGCCCTTGGGGAGCGGGGCATTATGTAACAACAGACCTCAAAAACATCTCTTTCCATAGATACCACACATAAATATGTGGAATTACTGAATCCGGTAATTTCTAGTTACTTTTTTTTTAGTGTTTTACAGGAGTTTGAAGTCTCTCTTCCCTCCTGTTGCATAAAGCTTGCAGGGAGCTCTGAGCCCTCTCTGCGTTATGGCTGGCACTCTCACTCCAAACACAAGTACTCCCACACACATACATTTTTCCTGCAAGTGATTTTCCACAGGGGGAAAAACCCTGCAGTACAAAGTAGCTGTAGTATGAAACTCCCATTTTATAAGCAGCACATCATTTCTGTAAAAGACAGAGTCAAGAGCACCATTAACTGATGTTCTCCAATCGCTCACTGCTCTGCTGCTCGCTGACTGGGTAAGCAGGGACGACTCTGTGCTGTCGGCATGTTCAAGGCACTTTTGAAATGCAGCATAGAAAGTTGTATGTTTAAAACAGGGAAGAACAACGAAAAAACTGCAAACCACAGTAATAAAACTAGCAAAATGCTAACAGCTATCCACTGCTTTCTCATCATCAATATAAAAAAAGTGTAACATCAGAGATCCAGTGTACAAATACAAAAAATTGTGCATAATAAATGTACTATAATACTGTACATACAGCATAAACCGTTCAATGAGAATGATTTAAATATACCTATTTGTCTCCTGACTTGGAAGACAGAAGAATAAAGTTCTGTAATCCTAGAATACGCATACAAACCCTTTCTGAGAGGTTGAATCACTAGCCAACGGTATCCCTGAAAATAAGCAGAGTCAAATGTTTACTTAATGGAAGCCATTATTCAAGGGGTTGCTGGTTATGATAAACTAGGAGAAAAAACACACTATATAAACTTGGCCAACATTAAATCCAAACAGAGTTCTTCCCATCTCCTGACTTGCTACTGGCACTGCTTTTGTTTGAGCCTGCTTTGGATTTCTTCTCTCTGGAACTGCTGGGATTGTTTTGGTTGTTGTAAGCCTGGATGGCGAGGTCCAGGCGCTCCTGAGCCACTTTAATTTCCCTCTGCAGATTTTCCAGGTCGGCAGGAATGTTTTCTTCATTACTTCCATACTGCTGTTCCTGAGCTATGTTGGCTTTGTTCTGTTTGTAGGCCATTTTGGCGTTGGACAGTTCAGTATATTGCATTTGCTCTGGCTTGACGGCGATGTTATAGCCAGGGGGAGCTGACGGTGTATTCCAGGTAAAAGGGTAGTTATAGGTACCAGAATCTTCCAGTTCTTTTCTGTTGTTGTTCAACGTGTCCCGGATTGTGCCAAATCCCAAATGGAGCATCTCCCAGACATTCAAAAGTAAACACATGCAGCTCACCCCGTACATTATTAGCAGGAAAATGGTCTTTTCAGTTGGCCTCGAAATGAAACAATCGATCTTGTGTGGGCACGGCTTCCTGCTGCACACGAACATGGGGCTGACCTCAAAGCCATACAAAAAATACTGACCCACCAGAAAGCCAATTTCAAACGCCGTCCTCGCCAGAAGCTGCAGGATGTAAATTTTCATGAGTCCATCTTCACGGATTCGCCGCCTGCCATCATGCTTAGCTTTGGCAGGGGCCTGCTGCTCTTTATTCTCCCGTTCGCTTTCCAGTTCTATTTCTGGGTACATCATCGGGTCTTCCTCGTGGTCCTCCTCAGTCTCCTCTAAGCCACGGTGTTGTTTCCAGCGCATGGAAAAGCTCTTGCTTCTGATTCTTCTGTCAGCTTCGCTGTGTTCCACCATCCGGGCAATTTTATGAATCGCGTAGCCCAAATACATCACAGACGGGGTGGCAACAAGGATGATCTGAAAGACCCAAAACCTCACATGCGAAAGAGGAGCGAAAGCGTCGTAACAAACGTTCTCGCAGCCGGGCTGCTCCGTGTTGCACACAAACTTGCTTTGCTCATCGTAATAAATGGATTCTCCTCCCACAGCAGTCAGGACAATCCGAAATACAATCAACACTGTCAGCCAGATTTTGCCAACAAAGGTTGAGTGATTGTGGATCTCCTCTAACAGACGGGTCAGAAAACTCCAACTCATGGTGCTCAAATAATTTTATCTAAAAAGCAAACAAAACCCCCACATATTTATGAGTTTGTCAGCTTGAGCCTAAATGTTGCAAACATTCAACCAAGAGAGCCAGAAAACGCTAGACTTTCAGAACTAACACACAACCGTTTCCATAGCATCACCTGTTAACAGGAAACTCCAGCCGCCAGAATTTGCTTGAAGATCCTACGTCTCCTCCGCAGGCTTTTGAGAAGTCCGCTATAAAAAGAAGTAGCAGTTAACTGCCATTTCACAGACAGACTGTGCTCCCAAAGCTGCTCCCGAGCAGAAGAGAATGTTAACAAAACCGTTTACACTTGCAGCTGAAATCTCCAAAACACGGTGGATTGAAAGCTAAGCTCCCATGAAATTTCATGGGCACTGCTGGCTCTGTCCCACCACACACAGTAAGATTTATTTAACTACACGGAGGTGGCCAAGCCCCTTTAAAGCCGGATCTCAGCTTCAACCACAATCCATGGCAAGAACCGTCTCTCTCCACGGGGCAATGCCAGCTGTCTTGAGGCAGAAATGAATCACCCAGACCAAACCTGAGAGACAGGCAACTGCTATTACCTTTGACTTAAGGACAGCACAATCTGACCCGGGTGGTGACTGGAGCAGTGCTAACCTGCAGGCCCAGGCTACAGAGTGTGACCTCGGAACAGCTGACTTCAACCTGATGCTCAAATCCAATGGATTTGGGTTCAGTTCCTTGGGGAGACTAAAAATCTCCCTTGTGGGGCAGAAAAGGCTTTAGTATGTGTCTTGTAGCATTATTGGGAGAGTAGAGGAAAACCCAGTTAAGAAAAGTTATGTCAAAAAATTTAGAAGAGACATTAGAAATCGATATAAATTTGCAATCCTAACAGAAAAAAAAACCCAAAGGTCAGTGGAAACTCACGGCTGGCAACACTGTGAAGTACTGCAGTGGATAAAACCTAGAGACGTTGCAGGCCTACCTGGAGCTCCAAGCAGTAAAACTCTGAGCACAGAAGAGCTGTTTGACAGTGCTGCAGCATGGGGACGAAACACCTTTCAGTCCTCTGATGATGTCAAACACTGGTTTGTCAAGCATTATTATCAGAAATTTTTACATCAGAAAAACATTTGGTGAAAGACCTTAAACCCAGAATTGGGCAAATCTCTAGCACTCTGATCTTAAAATTTATTATTTTTAACCTGGAGAAATTAAAGGAGACTGGAAGAAAACTTGTATTTGCAACTATTCAATTTCTTCCACATAACTAGAGTTCTTCACAGGCAAAATAATGAAATTTGAGGGGATGCAATGAATACAGAATTAAAGGATATGAGTGTAATCCCCTTCTGGTGAAATTCTTATGACGAAAGGCTGCAAGAATTGGGCTTGTTCAGCCTGGAGAAGAGGAGGCTCCGAGGAGACCTCATTGCAGCTTTCCAGTATCTGAAGGGGGCCTACAAGGGTACTGGGAGAGGACTTTTTACAAGGGCCTGTAGTGACTGGACAAGGGGTAATGGGTATAAATTGAAATCAGGGAGATTTAGATTAGATATCAGGAAGAAATTCTTCACAGAGAGGGTGGTCAGGCACTGGGACAGGTTGCCCAGAGAAGCTGTGGATGCCCCATCCCTGGATGTCTTCAAGGCCAGGCTGGATGTGGCTTGGAGCAACCTGGTCTAGTGGAAGGTGTCCCTGCCCATGGCAGGGGGGTTGGAACTAGATGATCTTTAAGGTCCCTTCCAACCCAAACCATTCCGTGATTCTATGATTCTATGATTCCGTGTTTTGTTGAAAAGGCAACAGCCCAGACATAATGCAGATGGGCTGTGTAGGCCATTTGATTTATTACCTCATGACAGTGTGAGAGAAAAATAGCACAAGAGAGTATTAAAAAAGCCCTTTTCAAGTGGATTAAAAGTAACAAAGTTTTTGACAAATGATTCCCACCTTAGAATCAAGACCAACTGCGTGTAATTCCCGTGAGTTCTGCAAAGAGCAGGAAGAGGCCTGGCACCTAGGTTGCATTTTCCCCACACCCAACCAGAAAATCGCTCCTGACAAAATCTGCAAATGGCACGGAGTTTGCAGGCTGACAAATACGGATGAGAGTTCCCAGCGATGCAGAAAAGCAGAGATTGCTGGAGTGGCTGAAGGCCACTGAAACACAACACCGCTTCAACCAAGCTTAATGCAAAGACACGCAGCCAAGAGAAAGAACAGCGGCCTTCTTTTTTAAAGGGAAGGGCAGCTACTCTGGACATCAGTTAACAGGGAAGGGAGCGAGGGTCCTAATGACTGAGCAACTCAAGGAGAGCTGGTGATACACAGAGATGACCAGTGCAACCCTGGGCTGAGTCACATGCAAACGGGAGCAAGGAGGGTGACCTTACCTCCTTGTTGGCAAGACAGCACCCAGTGCCTGTGTCTGCATCCTTCACAGGTTGCTTAAACACCAGAGAGTGAATATATTAGTCTCGAAACCAGCTGAAGCACGGAGAAGATGCCTAGAAGTGAGAGATTTAGAGAGTTCAATTTATTTACCTGGGAAACATGAGAAGAAATCGAAGGATTACCAGTGAATCACTTCATCTAGCAGCTGTAATTGGGCATGCAATCAACCCAAGGCTTACAATCAATGCTCTTCCTATGCAACCATGCTATCATTACACTACAGGCAAAATTGGCTGAGACAACATGTTTTTAACAGGAAAACAGACCAGACAGTTCCCATCCCAGTGCAGCACCTTAGGGCAGCAGATGGCTTCATGCTCTGAACCCCCGTCTCAGAAAGGGACCCAAGTACAGCTCTGCAACCCTGAGTTCTGCACTACAGTGAGCAGAGACAGCGCCTCAGACACCTGCATGTTCAGCATTGCCCAGCAGCTCACTCGACCTGGGAGTCCAAATTGGTGGTAGAGTGAGTCTGGGGGTACTCTCTGCACCTCAAGGGTCTCCAACACACTTAACAGAAAATGCAAGTGAAACCCACACCTGGAACTGGGGGTTCCAGAGAGAAGAGCCGCAAGACCTGCACTCACACACTGCCGATCTAGTCGCCAAGCACTGACATGTAACGGCTGTGTAAGGGGACACACGTGTGCTAGCTGACATGTCGCGATTCGTCAATTTAAAAAAAAGACAAAATCCAAATGACTTTCAGAAGAGGTTCACTGGCACTCACTGACACGTTAGGGCCAAACTCAACGACTAAGTAAATTTGAAATTAATTACATACTGTTGGCAGTGTAAATCTGGAACAAAAGCAGGAACTAGCCGTTACATTTTCAGACACTCAATGACTTTTCATCATCGTTTAACGCAGAGAAGTTGAAATTGATGCTGCTTTCAATAAGAGAGGGGACACTGAGCCTCTACTTTTAGACAAGCTGCTACCTCGACATCTAATAAATTCTTCCGAGGCATTTATCATCTTCTCACAGTGTTTTCTATCTGCAGACCACCTATGGCAGGCTTGCACCGCACCTCGCCAGCCATCTGGAAGAAGATGCGGGTGGATCACAGCTTGGCTCCTCGGCCCTGGCTCAGTGGGAGGGCACAGCACATCCCACCCCCTTAAAACTTGCTTCAGGAGAGAGACAGGGATTCACATCCTGGATTCCACCCGTTACATAAACAAGCAGCGTGACAAACCTACGAATAGACACTGACCGCACAGACTTGTACATTTAGGTTAGCCACAGCCTTCAGAGGCAGAAGACAGCATTATCAGCCGCTCGTTTAATAACCAAGACATTTAAGTACCAAGTCAATTAGAGAGTTCTGTTGCGGAGATGTGAGGCTGTGGAAGAGCTCTGATTCCCTTCAACAGGGAAGTGTCACTTATTCTAAATTTAGTTTTAGTCCAGAGCAGGGTTGTTGACACCAGTATGGGACAACCCATCAGGCAAAGGACAACTTTGTCTCTAAGGAACCATTTTGGTTTGAGCGAAATGGCCTGTCAGCAAACCTTTCTTTCACTGGAAATGTTCAGCCCATCCAAATTAAACATAGTAGAAAGGCCCAAAGTTCCAGGCAGAATGACGACATTTGAAATGGTGTGGTCCTTCAGCTTTGTGGGATCAGCCATGGTTACAACACATGTACTGCAGGACCCAGACTGCAGTAACCTTCACCTAACGTACACTTAGTGTCTCCCCATTTGTTGTTCTGGCAACATTTAACTCAATAATTTTCCATTGTTTGAAACAAAAGTCTATGGACACTGACACGCATCTGAAAAAGGCAAAATGTCAGCAATTTCAGCTAATTTAAATCATACCAGAAAGTGCATTTGAGAGAGACTTTCATTCCCTGTATTTGTCATAAGTTCACTCCAGCACTTCCAGCAGAGGCGGCTCCTTGGAGCAGGCAGGATATAGGATGCAAATAACATGATGCTTATCTCTGACAGCAAGCTGGCTCCTGTGAACTGAAATTTCACAGACACTGACATCCATAAAGGAGAATTTGGAGCAGGTACATAGGGAAAAAAAATCGCCTTTAGGATAAGAGTCACTGCAGGAAATCTCTCGAGTTGCTGTTTCAGTACAGACACAGAGAGTGAACAGCTCCTTGTGTGCGGAGCTTCCCCAGCCCATGTGTGGGTCAGAGTATCAATGTATGCAGTTCATCTCGTTTCAGCTTTCACATCTAAGTGTGATGGCCTCCCACCAGTCAGGGAGGGAAGAACAGACCTCAGCGGAGCAGTTTACTTGGGCAAACTTAAAGCCCTGCCTTCAGATGAGATATTTAAGTGTGGCAGGACTGGGCAGTGGGAGCTGTAGAAGGGAGGCAGCTGGAACAGCAGTTGCCCTGGTGAAATGCACCCAGAGATGTCCCCAGATCCCGGAGAAGCTCTGCACCGGTGCGGCAGCGCAGCACACAGCAGCCAAGTTTTAAGAACAGCCTCGCTCCGGGCTGTCAAACCCCAAACACCTTTGGAAGGTCCGATATCAGGATTCATTTCACATCATTTCATCAATAACGGTGGGGCTGAGTGCGCCCTCACAGTGAGTCTGTGGGTGACACCAAGCCGAGGGCTGCAATGCTGAGGGAAAGGATGCCATCCAGAGGGGTCCTGACAGGCCGGAGGAATGGTCCCATGTGAAACTCAGGAAGCTCAACAAGGCCAAGAGCAGGGTCCTGCATGGGGTTGGGGCAATCCCCAACATCAGCACATGATGGAGAGCAGCCCTGCGGCAAGGACTTGGGGGTACTGGTGGTTGAAGAATTGTCCATGAGCCGGCCGTGTGTGCTGGCAGCCCAGAAAGCCAACAGTATCCTGGGCTGCATCACAAGAAGTGTGGCAGCAGGGTGAGGGAGGGGATTTTCGGGGGTACCCAGCACAAGACAGACATGGACCTGCTGGAGTGGGTCCAGAGGAGGCCATGGAGATGCTCTGGGGCTGGACCAGCTCTGCTGTGGAGAGGGCTTGAGGGGGTTGGGTTGTTCAGCCTGCAGAGGAGAAGGCTCCAGGGAGAACATCTTATGGCCTTTCAGCACATTAAAGGGCCTTGTAAGAAAAATGGGGACTTTTTACAAGAGCAGGGACTGACAGGACAAGGGGTACCAGCTTTTAACTGACAGGGCAGGTTTAGGCTGGACATCAGGAGGAAATGTGTTACCATGAGGGTGGTGGAGCACTGGGACAGGCTGCCCAGAGAAGCTGTGGATGCCCCATCCCTGGAAGTGTCCCAGGTCAGACTGGATGATGCTTGGAGCAGCCTGGTCTAGGGGAAGTTGTCCCTGCCCATGGCAGGGGGGGTGGGGCTGGGTGGGTCTTAAGGTCCCTTTCCAGTCCAAACCATTCCCTGGTTCTGACTCTGGCTGGGAAGAGTCTACAACTGACCTCTCCTCCACAACTGACTGACAGCACTGGGAGGGCAGATAGGCCAACCCACCCCTCCTAGGCCCGCTCACCATCCCACCCTGGCCAGAGACACCCTCCCCTGGCTAAGTTCACATCCGGCTATGGGCTTCTGCTCACAACTGTGACTTCCCAGGAGCAGAGCTGAAGTGCAGCACAGCAGCATGCTTTCCAGCCCCAAGACCCAGCTCCAGAGGGTGCGCTCAACCCCCTGACCAGAGTGGCAGTGGTCTGGTGCAGACTCCAGAGAAGGTGAAGGCCTGAGCTGTAGCCAGGCTGTGAACTCCTCTAGTTTCAATCTGTTCTCTGAAAACCCTCAGCGGAGCAGAGTGACACAGGAGCATCACTGCACAGGAGCTTGGGACACCCATCATGCAATTAACACACAAACCGTGGGTGGCTTTTCCAAGACTCAAGGAACAAAGAAAACTTCCTTTGTGGGTACAAGGAGTCACATGCAAACCTTTCCCACTGCATGGAGTTTGACTACCAGCCAAACATTTTGTCCCATAAATATGGCAGTCTGAGAGAGCCTTCTCTGTGCTCTCCCTGCCAGGCAGCCTGGCTGTGTGGTGGTGATCTCCCCCAAGCTGGGCCACCGCTCAGGGCTGCTCCTGGAGGCAGAGACCTTTCACCAACAGCAGATCTTTGGTAAGCAACCGGCACCGCACAGAACACCGTGGTACGGTAACTGATTCTGCCTGCGTAAGCGCTTGCAGGCTGATGAAACATTATGTGGACTCTGCACATGACGCTTTAGACACAAACCGCTCACCAGGGCTGGGGCTAAGGCCGGATCCAGCTGCCCCTGCACTCCTCTCTGAAAAGGAGCTTAGAAAGCAGGGGGTCAACTCTGAACCTCTTGACTCAACAGGAGGGCTTTCCTTACCCTTTTTGCCTCCAGTCCCTCTGTGACTCATTCTAACACATGTGCAACTCAGTTTTCCTTTGTATGTTTTTTCACAAATATCGTATTAAAACCACTTTTGCTAGCATCATTGAGAGTGGCTCGTTAAGAGATGAAAATCGCTCATTTGCAGCAGGGGAACAGGGAACTGAAGCTCTTCGGTCTCTCTGAATTTGAATAGTTCCCCAGCATCTCCTCAGACAAGGTTTGTCTTAAACAACATTCGCAGGAGGAAGACTTTGTAGCCAAAAGGCAGCCATCAAGGGGAATATATTTACATGAAGACTTTTTCCCTTAAAATAGATCCTATCATGTTATGCTAATGAAATTTGATTAACATTAATATTTGTTTTGTTTTTAAGCAGTTTAAAAAGATGTGTGCCGAGCAGGGCAGGGGGGTTGAAATCAAGAATAAATGCATGGCGATTCTGTTGATAATCAAAAGAGGTTTCATGCTGCATGAAAGTAAAATTGGCCCCACAGGCCAATTGAAATAGGATGTGAATTAGGATGAGTGAATAATTAGCATTATTCATTCAAGTCTCATTTACATTGAAATGTAAGAAAATGGCATGATATATTATTGTTTTTGAAGAAGCACCAGGGGTTCCTTTCAGTACTGTTTTTAAACTGAAAAACGAGAAAAACTTTACTGTTCCAGAAAGGAGAAAGCCAAGGCCAGAGCCAGCCCCGCAAGGCCCCAGCACAGCGCAGCCTCTGGGAAGCACTGTGCCAACGCCACCCACCTTCCCGAGCTGAGCGGCAATTCCAGCATCCATCCTCCTCACAACTGACGTGAGGGGAAGGATGTGAGGGGGGGATGACACAAACCATTGGAGCCACCCTTCCATCCTTCAGGAAGGAAGAGGGTTCGACCACCACCAACTTCATTCCCATGTTCTTAAGAAGTGTTTACAGCACTGCACAGCTGAAAAAGAGTAAGAAAACAACTGAACTGAATTGTATTTTTTAATCTCTATCTTACAATATTTGGGAGTGAAAAGACTGGGACTTTCTGGACAACACACAGCACTTTTTCAAGTACGTATTTGCTCATTGGCAAGTCTCACATGGCAAACGGCAGAGAATGGTTTCAAAAAAGCCACAGCGTCAATGTCAATTTGGAAACAATTTCTGAACGGTGCCTTCAAATCCCAAGCATGTTAACAAGGTTCTGCTGATCGCCAGACCAATTCTCTACCCCCCAAACCATCACTGAATTACGAGACTGCAGAGCCTATGTGGGATATAAATAGAACACTGAAATATGGGGAAGAGGTAGAGATATAATAAGATTCTTGTGCTGTCAAAAAAATAACTATGTCAAATACGTATCTTTTTGAAAATCAACACACACATACCCACCCGAGCCTTCAGCTTAAAGAGAAACCGGAGTCTGCAGATAAGACATGAACCCCGGTAGCCCGAGCATGCCCTCTAGGTAATGCTAACATGGAAAGCCAAGCGACAATTTTAGCAACGCTCCCCCGCAGTGACACAATTCAAATGAAATCGCAACATGTTTTGTGCTGGCCAAAACAAGCATCTACTTCACCTACAGCAACTACGCTCCTCCAGGAGCAGACACCCCAGAGCGCGCAGGATCCGACTTTGGGGGAGCAGTGTGCACCCTGGGCTGCAGCAGGGACATGAGGAGCTGCAAGCCTGACTCGAGGTCATTTGAGAGTGGAAGACTGCAGCCACAACAGGCTTCGTCAAAAATGGAGGATGGGCTGTAGGGTCTCTGTTATCTCATCAGACTGAGACCTGTCCTGGGGTCTGTGTCAGCCCAAATCCCTTTACACATGCTCAGCATTCAGTATCCCTTCCCAACCACAGGAATGAGGCGTACCAGCTTGGAGACTGGGACAGTGCGCTCCTGCATTTGCCATTTCTGTAGTGGCTCAGGACAGAGTTCTCAGACTCTCAGCAAACCTGTGCAAGGTGCTCTTCAGATGTGTCCTACAGGCTGGATGTATCAAGAGACAGAAGCAGGCCCCCGGTGATGCTCACACACTGCTGATGTGCAATGCAGTAATAGAGAAAATAAAGCCACCAGCAGATCACACGGTCGGACGTGGTGCACTGTCTGACAGTCTTTGCAATTAAACACTTGATCCTCACGGCAACAAAGCCACAGCCAAGATGACACAGCGTCGCGCCAAGCCTCGCTCGCACCAGCACAGCACCGGGACCGACGCTCGCAGCGCGAGCAATCCCTTTCCCTTCACAGCCACATGTGTGGATAGGGAATAACCCCGCCAGTGAAGAGCTGCTGCACTGAGCTCAGAACACCCCAGGAGTTACCTCTGCCCAGCTCCCCAGGGCACTCCCTCCCGTCTCTCCCTCCTAACCTCACACACCTCAAAGCATCTCTCTGCAATAAAGTTTAACCCTACTAAGCCCAGATGGTTTGGAACAGCTCCTGGATGAGCTGGCCCCATACAGCGCTGGAGGTCCAGCCCTGCCCCGCTCCTGGCCCCAGCACGGCCGCGCTTGCTCCTCGCTACGCAGGAGTAAAGCAAATGCTTTCCCTGTTGAATTTAGCTGGACATTGAAAACAAGGAATCACAGGGTAGGTAAAAGGGCAATTTTTTGGAGGGTTGGGGAGTTTTGTCAAGAGTTTGAATCTGAAGCTGAAGACATACTACAGAAAACACTTAACACCACTGTTTTCCAATCAAGCCCAAAACCTGAGCTCTCAGACTGCCAGCCCAGGCTATCTGCAGACAACGTGGCCAGGGACTGCTATCTGTACCCTTCAAATCCAAAGATCAGGAGTGTATTTTCAATAAAGATTGTTCCTACCAACTGAAATGACCATCCGGCTGGGTGAACGTGGTCTCAGTCTGGATTCAGGGCCGCAAAATGCTCTCGACTGTGAGCTGTCAGTTCCCTTCATTGCACATCGAGCGCATCCTGCGGGCTTTTCCATGAGGAAAACATGATCATACATGTCATATGTACAGCACTCATCCCCCAAACACCAGGAAGTTCTCCCTAAGAGCTACTCCCAAACTAGATACGTGTTTGATAAGATACCACATGCTCCTTAGCTCTGGATTACTAAACCCTGGTCCAGACACACTGCTTGCCAAAATGCTTCAGAGATCAAACACACCAAATGCCAACACGTCCAATGCAGACACAGCTTTGTAACCGAAACCACCCATTTACTTCAGTCCCTTAATGATACCTTGAAGGTGCTTAACATTTAGGTTCCCTTGTACCCATATGCACTGCACTAAGAACTGCAGAATATTCTGCCCACTGCTAGTTGAAACTAACTCACTCTTCCTCCCAAAGCAGGGCTAGCTAGACCAGGTTGGCAGGTCCTTGGCCAGCTGGGTCTTAAATACCCCCAAGGATGGAGACTCCACAAGCAGCAACTCTGGGTAACCTGTTCCTTCGGCTCCATACTCCCTGTAAAAAAGCTTTTCTCGGGATTAAGTGGAATTTCCCGTGTTTCAATCTGTGCCCATCTCCATTCCCTGGGTAGCACTGAGGAGAGCCTGAGACAACAGCAGCAAAGCCAGTTTTCCTGTAAGAATGAAGGTAATAGAGGGGCACGTGTACAGGACTTGAAATCACTGGCAAGTGATACTGCAACCTAAGATCCTCTGTAGACCGTGCGGGACGACTGCCCACGAAAGCCCAGGCTGCTGCTGTGTGCTCACCCCCAACACCCTGTGCAGCCCCACTAGCACTGGCACGATATAAACACCGTGCATCAATACAAAGCTACAAACATCGTCCTGTTGACTACGGCACCTGAGTTCTCAGCAGTTATTTTAACAAATACGGGCAACGGAAAGGTAAAGATGGAAAAGATGACAACAAAAGACAGGTGCCAAGGGACCAACACTACTCCAAAGTGACAAAGCGTGAGGGAGAGTGGGGTTGGGGCTACTGCACACACCTACCAATGAGTCCCACCGACTCTGCTCACTTCAGGACATGCTCTCTGGCTCGTGGACAGCAGAGGGCAAGAAACTGCAGGATGATGCGCGTCCTGCTTCAAACCCTGCAGCAGCAGCTGTGTGGGCAGGCCCGGCACCGCTACTCAGGGCTGCACCCAGAGAGAGGCGGGGGGAAAGCAGAGCCCAGGTGAACCAAGATGACTTGTGCGCTCAAAGGGAGCACGATGCCCTGGGACTGCAGGCCCATGGACAGGCACTTCTGCACCAAGACCACAGCACTGCAGTAAGAACAGAAGGAAAAATCGTATTTTCCCAGACAGACCCAAAAGGTCTCTGGTCCAAATCGCAGAACACGCAAGTACCACTGTGTGTTACATCCACAGCAAAGCCACCGAGGCACATGTGCCACTGGAGAGTAACAGCCTCTGCATGGGCTAGAGCCTTGGTGCACTTAGCTGGGTCCCTCCATCTCTTGCAGCAAGGTCTGGGCAAGGCCATCTTCATTCACATACTGTTTTGGTCAGGCATCAGAGAGATTTCCCTGTCTTGATGTGATTAGTGATTCGAATAACCACAACACCCCTTTAACTACTCCCGATTCCACTGCAGCCAACAGCACCACAGCATTTCCCCATCGGGCTCCTCCTATATGCTCAGAGGGATGAGTGTCAAAAGAAAATGACACTCTCGAGGCAGCTGACCCAAATATCACTCTCCCGGCCATTTCAGGAAAGGCGAGAGAAGCCAAAAGAGAGCAATTCTGTCGGCTCCTGTATGTCAAAAGACTCTTACTTGGCTGAGCTGGATACGATTGAATGGGGATGAAAACCACCTAATTCACCCACCACCATGTTATGACAGTCAGAAGAAACTATGACAGCATTTGCTTCATAGGTAAGCCTCAAAACCTAGTATGGATGGCTTGTAAATAAAGCAGATACCACAGGCACAGTCTGCCACAACATCCTCAGTCACCCACTCAGCAACATTTAGGGACAGCAGTTGTTTCAGTATGACCCAAATTAAAATAAAAAGGATTTTTCTTTCCCAGCTGTCATCTCGACTAGCAGGAGATGCTACACCTCACCCTACAACTGTACCAAATTCATCTAGTGTTTTCTTCCACAGCAGCTTTGCGACTAGGCTTTACAGAGCAGGAAGGATGTTCTGAAGGCAGACGAGGACATGGAAGGGAACATGGCAAACCCTTACAGCCAACCGCTTTACAAGGCAGCCAGCATTCGAAACAACTCTGCTTAACCTGGCCAGGACTTGCCACTCACCGAGATACGGACCAGAAAGCTTTGCAGGCCCCTGTGACTTTACACAGCTGTACGACTCCTTAGGTGGAGAGCACCAAACTCAGGAGGATGGCAGGCAGCCACACCAGCCGGTCATCTTCCACTGTCGGTCACTGCGATCTAGGACGGTGTTGGGAACACCTACAGTGCAGGACAGAACGACAGCACCTCACTCGACCATCACAGCCACCCTACAGCAATGTGGCCGCAGGCACACACGGCTGCGTGCTGCATGGATGCTGCTTCCAGAGCGCCATGCGGGAAGCGAGCAGTCCGCTGCAGCAAGAAAGCGGTGACAACACAGGCTTGCCAGGCAAGCTCGCTCCCTCTCCTGCCAAATGCTGGCCTGCTACTTCAACCTCTCTCGAGTGCTACTAAACTGCAGAAATAACTGAAGAGCTGTGTTTCAGTACATTGGTTTGAAGTACGGTTTGTTTTGAGAAAAGGAGTGTAGTAAATCAGAGCAGACTGCTACACTGCGTTAAGATTTTACTCCAGTTTGAGATGAATGGGAGTCTTAACAGCTTTATTTTGCCAAAGACAAAATTTATAACATAAATACACACATAAATTCATGGAGTTATTTGCTGGGGAAAAAAAAAAAATCCTAGGGTGAAATAAGAAACCCCCGTCATTTTCTGAAGGACCTGAATACTCTTCCAGACCCCTTGGGAAGAGCCTTGATGCACTGGCTGACTGAATTCCCAATGCTCCATCCCACCAGCTGAGAGAACATGCAGACCAACAGTTTTTTCTTCCTGAGAACAGCCACAAATAACTTCTATTTTCTGAAAGGAGGGGAGAAGCCCTTTTTCCATCATGCCTCCCATCATACAGAAAGGCCCACTTCAAGCACAATGCAGCAGGCGGTGCAGTTTTTGCCCCCCTGACTGCTTTACATGGCCATGTATTTTATCAGACTTCTTATCAACACGGATTAGGAAAGCAAGCAGCAAATTTAAGGCAGATTAGCCTCCCAAGTGCATGGAAACTGCTTAAGCCAGGCAGGTGATTTCGTATGAGAGCACAAACAGGATGAGGCTATGGGATATATTGCTTTTTGGTCCTGCTGGAGATGGAGAAAAGCACACAGAGGTACTACAGGCACAGAGCCCCGTCCAGTCTGACCTGGGACACTTCCAGGAATGGGGTATCCACAGCTTCTCTGGGCAGCCTGTCCCAATGCCTCCCCACCCTCATGGTAACACATTTCTTCCTGATGTCCAGCCTAAACCTGCCCTCTGTCAGTTAAAAACCGGTGCCCCTTGTCCTGTCACTGCAGGCCCTGGTAAAAAACTCTCCCTCTCACCTGCAAGTCCTCTCTAGGCCTCATGGAAAGGCCACCGTAAGGTCTCCCGGGAGCTTCTCCTCTGCAGGCTGAACAACCCCAACCCCCTCAAGCCCTCTCCACAGCAGAGCTGGTCCAGCCCCAGAGCATCTCCATGGCCTCCTCTGGACCCACTCCAGCAGGTCCATGTCTGTCTTGTGCTGGGGACTCAGAGCCAGAGGAGCACTGTGGGGGGACCTCATTGGAGTGGAGGGGGAGCATCCCCTCCTGCAACGTGCTGGCCATGTTGCTACTGTCTCTCCTGTGCTGAAATAGCTTCTCCCCCATCACCCTGTTACCACTTCAGAGACCATCCTGAGGGAGCCTTCCTGCAGAGAGCCACTGCCAGACACAGGTTCATTTCTTAGAGCTACTATAAGAGATGACGATGCCACACAGCAAAAATTGACTTCTTTACACCCCTACTCACAGAACTGGAGACAGAACCAGCCGCCTTGCCAGCCCCACTCCTCTGGGAAACTGGCTCCCACTGGAGCCACTGTATAGGAGGTTACAGAATAAAGAGCCAAAAGGGTGAGTGGAAGGACAGGTGGCATTCACCAGAGAGGTTTGTGGAGCTCAGAGCTGGAACAGCACACCCAGTCACAGCCTTTCTTAAACTGACCTTGCTATGTGGAGCCAAGAATGAGGCCAACTCTGTAAGAAAAGGGCTGCTAAGAAAATCCTGGTAAACTGCCGGCCTCAAACCCGACATTCCTACCAGACTAACTAGACAGTATTACACAGAGCAGAATTAGTGGGCAATTGATCTATCTGTAGAAATAGGATACACTAAGGGGGGGTGGGGAGGGAAATCAGTGTGGCTTCTGTAAAGGGACTTTTAGCCTCACAAAAGGTGCCGGACTAGCTGGATTTTTAAGATTTGTGAGGGTCTGTTCTTGTAGGGACACCAAAAGGCCACACCGGAAAAGGGACTGTCCCTGTGTGGATAACAAACTGTGTGAAAGACAGCAAAGAGTAGGAATAAATGGTCATTTCCTGTGGGGAAGGAGGGCACAGTGGAATTTCACAGGGAGAGGCTGCAACCTGTGCTAGACTGGGGCATTTGAGTAAAACACAGCAGGGAGGCGGAAAGGGATGTGCCCAAGGATCCTGTAATATTCAAGGCAAGGAAGATAAGCAACTATGAAGAACAGCAGAAGGACGTTACGGCTCTAAGTAACCTGGTAATAAAATGGCAGATGAAATTCCACATAGATAAAGTGATACATACATTGAATAATAGGGGAAAAAAAAAATCTCAATTTCACACTAAAAAAGATGTGTCCCAAGATGGGGTCAGGAAGCAGGATAGAGTTCTGGGGGCTGTCAGGCTGCTCCATGACAGCTCCAGTACCTCTCAGCACAGTCCAGAAAGGCAACAGCCTTTTACCCGTGTTTGAGAGGGATGAGCACTCACAAAGCGCACAAACAGCGCACGCTGCTGTGTCACTGCGAGTGCTCGCGGCTCACCTGCATCCCAGCCATGGCATACGGCTCTGGTCCCTCTCGCCATCCCCTGTCTCGGAAATGGAGAAGATCAGAAGTAGCTTTGGAGAAGATGTATGGACTGGCTGGTGTAGGAAAAACAGTGGAAGAAGGAGAAGGCCAAGAGGTAGGAAGCTGTAAATTCTGCAGTAGCCTGGAGAAGGAAAGACCCTTAAAAACTGGGGAAAAATAAAAGACAATGGTTCACCAACGGGCAAGTCTCTAGGTGGAAAGCAGTCAGTGCCGAGAGGGCTCTCAAACATGCTTCTGCAGCCTCTTCTTGGGCGAGTGACACAAACAGGGCTCCGGACCAGGCAGACGTCCAGTCTGATCCAGTACAGCTGTTTGGAAGGAGCCAGGAGCAAGCATCTCCCTGGGCGCTGCGGGAAGGACGCATTAAGGAATCAGCTAAGAGAGAGGCGCTAGCAGATGCCGAAATGAAAAAAGAAAAGGTACCTCGGGTTATTAATCACTGACAAGTTACAGCCAATTGCTATTCGGTATTTACATGTTGGACAAACCTCACGCGATCAGCAGACTTGAAGGGCAGCAATGACTTATTTCTGTCAATCTCTCTCCAGCACAGTCCTCCAGGGAATTGGATTTTGCAGCCACCCAGATCAATACGGTTTTGCCTCAGATTGCAAAGACAGCGAGAGCAGGCTGAGGAATACAAATCCAGCTGGGTACTGCCTCAGAGGTGGGGCTCTCAAGTAAGCAGTCCAGAAGGAGCAGACTCTACACGAAGCGAGGAACGAATGTGATCACTGCCATATGGCTACACGGAAGATCACTGTGTACCTCCTCCCAAACACTTAAATTGTATTTTACTTTTTTAATATCCCAGGAATTACAGTTTCCACTACGAAAATTCTTCATTTAAAAACAGCTGAACTACGTATTAGAATGGCAGCTAAGCAGCTCTTGTGAATGACACTGTGGCTGTCACCTCTGCCCCAGAACCCCAAACTCAGCAGACCTCAGGAGTTAACAAGGAAACAAGGTAGCATGGAAACCATCTACACCCAAGATACCCATCACCCTGCCAGGCTCTCTACTACTTTAAGCGTGAGAGATACAGAACTTTAGAGACGATGATTTGTTATCCCCGAGCCTGCACGGCTGCAGCACTCACCAGTGCCCGATGCTGGGATGTCACTGCGAGCAGGACTCAATACACCCTGATGCCACAAGCATCGCGGCTCAGCCTGCAAGCCATGTATTCCCAAGGTGCACCACAGCTTTCCATAGTTTTTCCACACTCCATCAGTTTAGCTTGATCAGAAAAGCAAAGTGGAAACAACTGGCTCCAATGCGTCACGTTTTGTGAGGGTTTGGGCATTTTTAGAAGAGAGGAAGCATTGTGCACAGCTCCAAGGCAAATAAAACCCTGGGAAAGCGGATGAATGGCTGAAGGGAACATGCAACAGGTGCTGGAAGGAAAGAGTAAAATGCCACTGTCAGCCACTTCTTCAGCCCCGCCAAACGGAACATCCGTACGAAGGAGAATGGCAGGCACAATCTGCCGGCCAGCCATGTCTGCAGCTTCTCCTAGTGCTTCCACAGCATCTTAAACAAGGTCAGGCACACCCCCCCCAGAGTTGTTTTCTGACAAATTTCTAACTAAAAAGGTAGAACGAGTATCTCTAAGAGCTGAAAGCTGGTATCATGTCCTTATTTAGGCAAAAAAGCTGGCTGACTCCAACGATTTTCATCTAAGCAAGGTAATAGAGAGCAATCCCTCAATCCTGTGTAAAAATGTAAATCCCGGGTCAGTAACTCACTTAAGCACATGCCTAATGTAAAGCTGGAGCGGGATCCTGCTAATAACCAGGCTGCCTGTGTATTTACAGTTAGGCATGGGCTGAAGTACCTGGATGATCTGGAAATACCCCATCGCCCCCGGGAAAGAGACTGAACCAGGCTGGTTCGTGAATTAATCACAGCGGTATGAACAGAACTGCTAATACAAAACTGGGGGGGGGGGGGGGCGGTGTACATGTGTGTGTGTTGAAGCATCTGTTCAAGTTTAGGCATAAACCATTTTTCAGCCCAGTGACTTCATGGGGAAATGCCTTGTACATCAGCTCATCTGACTCAATTTTTCCAGCACATTTCCCAGTGTTGTCCATAAATCCACTATTCGTTTTTTCCAAATATAGCTTTTTATTTATAGAGTCAGAAAACCCTGTAACTCACGTTATTACTTACAGCCCTGGGTTCTTCTTTGAAATGCCATCATTAAGGAATTATTAGCCAATACTGAGGTATGGAACTAAGTTATCCACATCTGCAGATGTTTCCTTTCGCTACAATATTGACCGTTCTCAGTATTTCCTTCACCAGAAGCACCCATTAAGTTCAGAACTGCCCAGCCATACACTGCCATATGTCGATTCAGCCCATAGCGTATCCGGGAAATTTCACCTTAAATCTTTGTTTTGCACAAAACCAAGTTTTTAGAAATCCCAGCCAGCCCACATTTTGGGGAGAACCACGCGTCACTAACAATTCGTATTTCTGATACAAGGAGGACAGAAAAGGAAATCTAAACCTGCCTTCTCCTCCTCCAAGGAGCATTTTGAAGATCAACTCTTTTTTGTGGCTTTAACA
Organism: Eurypyga helias; assembly: GCF_000690775.1. Lineage (NCBI taxonomy): Eukaryota > Metazoa > Chordata > Aves > Eurypygiformes > Eurypygidae > Eurypyga > Eurypyga helias. The sequence continues at coordinate 26,277 of NW_010268738.1, forward strand.
GAAGGCGAACAGCCTACCAAAGCCCTGACGAAGAATGGCCAGAGAATGGGTAATTCAGACATTTTAAGACTATGGAGTTTTGTTCAGAGGCAGAATTTAAGCATCGAGTAAAGCAAGTGAAAGAATTTGACATTATTAACCACAGCTTGAGTCAGAAAACAGTGTAGCACATTATTACACGGCCCAAATAGGGGACGGTGGAATTCTACTCCTGCTGCTGGTGGGAAGTGCAAAGACCAGCTGGGACGGCTGATAAATACACAGGTTCTGCAATAAAATAATGTTCCCTCAGAAAGCACAGCAAACGGGATCGCTCCCCCGAACAGAGGCAGCAGGGCAGTCACCCTCCAGAGGCTGAGCAGGCTGCGGTCCAGGGACCAGTTTTTGGAGGCGTATCTGTAATTCAGGAAGCATTCCCATGTGCTGGGCAGGGATGCTAGGAAGGATGGTGTTTGCCCATGCAGGTCAGCAGTGTGAAAGCCAGAGCACGCATGCAGAGAGGGGGAACGTATGAAAAGTAGGAGGTACTACTGAAAATTTTTTTAATTGGAATAATTTACTTCCTATTAATCGGATAATCAGATTAAAATAATAAATAAATCTGGAGCATAAGGGATTTGTTGAATGGCAGCATGAAAACCAAAAGCTGGACACGTTTACCTTCCCTGCTAATGAGACAGCAGCACCCATCCTCTCGACTGCAGAGCGGCCAGACAACAAGGGGTCCATTATCTACCGAGGATTTTGCTCCAACTGTTCAACTGTCTACCCTTGTGCAGGTTCCAGCCGCTATTCAGAGAATCCTGCCTGAGCAACAAGGCTAAGGCACACAGGAGGTACCTGCCGCCACGCGCTTTCGCACTGCCAGCATTTTAAAACGAGACAGTCAAAATCTGAAGTGGCTTTAGCAAAGAGCCACAAAATTGCCTCCGTCTTCCAGGCTCAGTGTTAACAGTGAGGCTGCCGACTGGTTTCACGACTTTTCTCAGTAACATGGCCCCCCGACTAATGACCAGGAGGGGAACGTTGGCCAAACACCAAAATTCAGCCTGATGGGGAGAGCCTGCCCGGGTTCCCCCCTCCCCAGCTCACACCCACCCTGCTGTGTCTGCAGCTCTCGGCTGAAGGCTCACCACTGCACCGTAAGTCCTTGCTGCCCAGCATCGCGCCTTGGTTAGAAAAGCAGCATCACCTGCACCACGAGTGGCTCCAGCTCCCCCCTGAAGTACCTGAGCCGTGGGAATTTCAGTGCTTCATCCCGTAACATACCCACACTTTCAGGATTAGACAACTCCTGCGTACAACTGCAGGCACTACAGGCACACTGGACCTCATCCTTTGCTGGCCAAGGATGTTTTAGGAGAACTTTGGGTTTTTTTTTGGACTCATGGAAGTTGCTGGCAGTCAGTAAATTGTTAAGTCAACAAGTCTGTGTGTTAAAATTCATCACAAACCCTCAATCAGTGACTGGATTTCACAGCTTAAAAGAAATTTGCTCCTGAATCTTGTCCTTGTCAGCTATAAAATCATCTGAAGGCAGAAAGACCTTTTAATATAAAGTTTCACCTATGCAACACAATTTCCAAACCAATTTTTGAACCTGTTGAACACAGAATATTCTTTAGGAAAACTGTCTCTACAATCAAAACTGCACAATAGGTACTAAAATCTTCCCTAAATCCTTAAAACTGGGCTAAGCTTGCCCTCCTCACCACACCTTTGTCCCCACACACATACTCAGAAACTGTTACGAGTTTTCTTCTAACCTGTCCTCAGCCCAGAGGCGGACGGGGCCGCTGGAAACCCTCACTCCCAGCACGCTTCCCAACCCTTCTGGGGCTCCTCGCTACCTCGTTCAAAGCGAGCTGCTGTGCTCCCAGCCTGTCACCCCAAGTTTTCAGTTATTTACAGCTGTTTGCATCACTTGCAAGTTATCTGTGATGACATGCTTTGAAGTAATGGGCAAAAATAATCACTAGTGAAGGGCTAAGAACTGGCACCATCGAAACTCATCTAGAAAACAGGTATTTCATGACAATTCCTCATTTATATTCGTGTTCACACCTATGAGTTGCTTAAAAAACCCAAACAAATAACCAGTGTTGTTGCACCAATTAAGAGAACCATTTGGTTTTTAAATGAAAACGTTGCCTGTCAGCAATAATTCAACAGTCCACCGCATCAGTGGTAACACAAACCCACAACCTGAGTGTTGAAAGTCCTGAAGGTCATCATGCTGACAAGGGTACAGACAGTCACTGAAGCTTTTTAACAACTTTCTACAATTTCAACTGATCTGAAAATCGATAAAGCCGGTTTTAAAAGCTGCGACAAGGATGACGGGCTGGGTGATGAACCCACACAGCCCCAACAAACAGCGGCCGAAATGTACTTGAACGGAGCAGCAACCAGCGGTGGTCCTGCAGAACAAGTTTCACGAGCGCCGAAACACCAACCTGCTGCCACTGCACGCTAGCGCAGGTGTAACCCTCCTCCGCTTTGCCCCAGCCTTTGCCACTTCAATGCAGAAACGCCAGCCAAGTTACCGTTTTTCGAGAAATACGCTGCAAAGGGCCTGTTTCCTGCCGAGGAGCCGCAGAAACACTCCCAGGGCAGAGAGCCCAGCTCAGCCCGGCCGGCCCGGCGCACGCAGCCGCGC
>NW_010268739.1:0-5497 GCF_000690775.1 Eurypyga helias
CCCTTTTCCAATCAGCGGGAACTTCTCCAAAGTGAAGGTCGCAGATGTTCCTGTGTAAAGTGCCATTGACTACTAAGTAGCTGAGGTACTGTATAATTCAACTACCTCTATATTTTAGACAGAATTATCCAATATTCAAGATTTTTGTTCAATAGTTACTACAGATTTAGTTCTTTTGGCTGTTAGCTAGTCATGCGTAAGTCAGTCAAAATCTTCCTTTGAATGAAAATCTTCCAAAATATCAGAGTCCCTGAAAAATAATTATTTTAAAACAACTGATGTGACAGTCTTTTTTTTCTTCTTCTTTTTTTCCATATTGATGAGGCAGGCATTCAGAGATGTTAGAGGAATTGCTGCTTCCTTATGTGCTGGTTTAGCTGCTGTAAAACTTCATGATCTGGGGTTCCCAGGGCTTGCAGGTTCTTAGTGTTACGGCAGGTGACAAAATGGTAACAACAACATCTTCCACCATGTGGTCTGCCAAAATTGCAAGGTTTCTCTTAAATGCCTTGATTTTTTTTCTGGACCATCTTGTGGAAAATTCCTCTGTCTAAAAACTTTCATCTAGTCCCTGGACTTAGACTGTAGATTAGTATTTGACTTTCAGTAGGACACATGTTTCTAGACTTCTGTTTTTTGTGAACAGGACTTATATTCTTTTTTCATTTAGGCATCTTAGCAATCCTACCTTTCTTAACAACATGATAGAAAACCTCTCAAGCTGTGTTATGTTCATCAGCTGATGTTACTTGATATAATGTCCAGTCTGGGTATACTGTCTTGTTCCGGGAGAAAGGTGGCCTCTGGCAAGAGGCTGTAGATTCCTTCCCTCTGTTTCCTTGGTGGCTGCTGGTATGAGGCAGCTGGAAAAGGATGGGAAGGGACCTCCTCTGGGATCTAGCAGCAACACCATGGCATGAGTGAATCAGAGGTCGTTGTTTCCTACTTAAATGCTAAATTCATATGAGGCAAAAGGAGGGATGTAATTCCAAAATCCAGTTACAGGGTAGATCCTGACTGGCCAAGGAGGTCTAAGTACCATAATAAATTGTGTGATTGACTGAAAAATGAGTTGCAGGCTCTGCTTTTTATTTTCCGCTGTGGCACTGACCAGTGAGACCATGAAGAAGTCACATCCCCTCAGTTGGCCAGTCTGTAAAATGGGAATGGCAATGCCAGTTCCCCTTTGCCACATGTTGTGAGACTTCCAGAGGTAACATACTGCATAAGCCCGCTTTATTAGGGTGGGTATTTAATGAGACAGTGTTTCCATTTACATCACATCACATCCCACTTGTACAGGGACCATCCACAGTAGCTGGTGCAGTACAGTGAGAAGGGCTACTCTGGAAACGGTCCCTGAACTTCAGCCGGTTGCCATGGTGACAGAACAGCTTAGCGTGGCAAGGAAAGAGAAAAGTGATATATTCTGTTAGGGATAACTTACAGCATCAAGGCAGCACTTTGAAAGATCTCTGGTTTTCTGGGTCTGGGCTTGCAGGACGCATTGCTGAGGTCTGGGATTTCCTCTCCCTGAATCCCCTTCTCCAGCTCACCTCCAATAAACATGTCTGGGCCAAAAAATGGAAAATCACGATGGCGAGAGAACTGCAGGGTAGTTTTTATGTTGATAGGGTGGGTGGGAGGGGAATCTGCATCTCTGAAGCCTTTTTGCAAGGACTTGGTGTCGAGAGCTGATGAATACCATCTTCTGGCCTACTTTCTACCCATCATGTCATACATGCAGCTGCCAGGTGCTCCTGTAGCCCCTGGGTCATCTATACTTCCAGTGCAAGGATGTTTCCTCCAGCCAACCCCAGGGTCGCCAGGCACCCTCAGAGCCTTGAGTAGGGAGCAGGGCAGGATGTCCTCATTGTTCATCAGAGGAGGAAGGTATTTTCTCTGCACCCTGCACTGGGATCTGGCATTGCTGTGCCCAGTGCACATCTGGTCCCAAACCCTCACGGTGGGTTTTGCAGCAAGCACCTGGCACACTGCGAGAAAGACCTTGGGGGAGGACTAGTAAAAGCTGGTACCACCCCAGAGGAGCCTGTCCACATTGTCCATGTTTCTCTGAGTAAACTTGTCGAGGGATGAGGCGCAGTACCCTGATGTCTGTCACGTGGTGTGCATTAAACGTTTCATCGTCTTTAGCCAGGGCTTTAGGAACAGGCAGGGGTGGAGCCGAAATCAGGTGCCTTCGCACCGAGGAAGGGCTGGGAACAGCGGTGCCTCAGCTGCCAAAGGCCTGCTGAAACGTGCAGCAGTAACCAAGGCAACTTGATGCTAGAACCAGCCCAACATGATGAATTGTTGCCTAATAACTGGCCGCTAAATGGTCCAGGTAATTCGGCTGCTCCTCTCGGTGTGGGTGCTGTGCAGGTAACTTTTAGTTGCTGCCCCTTTGTGCTCAACATTCCTAGCATGAACCTTCCATCACAGTGAAGCGGGAAAGCCACCGCCTGAAGCCCACGTGCCCAGCACAACCCTGAGAAGCCTCCAGCAGCTGCATGTCTCCACCGTGCCACCAGGTGTGACCTCCCTGACCCACGGTGCCACGTTGGCATCTTATTTGTGGGCCCCATTCTTGGGTGACTTCCGCTGTTTTCAGGATGGTCTGCAGTCGGTGGCCGGGAGCGGGTTCTCCGAGCAGCAGCAGTGGTTGGGGGATGAGCTGGTCCTTCAATGCTGCATCCTGATGGGTACGTGAAGCCTTTTCCTTGGTGACCTGGGGCAGTGTGACTGGGATTTTGCCTGGAAGAATGCGCTGAAGGGTCTGCTGGCGGTGACAGAGCAGGTGAGAGGCAGATGCCAAAAATTGCTTCAAGGGAAGCCAAAAGATGTAAAAATGTCACTTTGGAGATGGGGAGAGAACCCAGGTTGGAAGGTTGGAAGTTGCCATGTTAAGTGACATGACCTTCCTTACCAAAAATTGCTTCAAGGGAAGCTGGAAGGTGTAAAAATGTCACTTTGGAGATGGGGAGAGAACCCAGGTTGGAAGGTTGGAAGGTGTCATGTTAAGTGACATGAGCTTCCTTGCTTGCTGCTACTTTTATTTTATAGTTTGGAGGAAAAAGCGGTGAGAACTTTCCGGCTGATGAAGCATTATACAAATGAACATGGTTGCAGAGTGGGGCCGTAGATTTTGTAAAGGAAATGACAAAAAACGTCTGGAGGGCCACACCTGCTGGTGGAAGTATGACTGAGCTTCTGAAGATGGGAGGAAGACAAGGGTCTAGGAAACCTCTCTAAAAACTAGGGAAAGCACAGGGAAACTTGAAAGAAAAACAAGATAATATGGCAATTGCATATAAGCCCACGCATGCACTCACTCTCTTGCTTTCTGTGTTACACCCACGCACTCAAGCACATCTTTCTGTCCGAAATAGTAGGGAACAGACATCATAGCCTTTATCGTCAAGAGTAATTTTTCTTCACGTGTCACTACCAACAAATTCTCAGAGCAGGGGGATATAGTGCACAAAACTCATCCGCCTGCTTTTTTCCTTTTCTAAACCTGAACAAAACAAAAAAGCCCCTTGTGAACTGTGGAATTGAAGAGCTACATGCTGACAGCTCTTGGATGGATGAAGGCTGAACACGACTATTTTTATGCTGGTAATGCAACGGGAGGCAGCAGGGTGATTGTGTGGGGAACCAGGGCTCGCTCTCCCTCACAGGAATGGCTTTTAGCCCGTGCATTTGGGGTTGTCAAGGAACCTGGCTGCAGCTCTGCTGCGCGTTTCACTCCCAAAACACTTTTCAAGCTGCGGGATTTCCCAACGCTCACGTTCAGCCTGCAAGGAACATTGTTTAAAACAATGTGCTGCTGGCTGATCTTGCTTAGGGGTAGGACATCCCGCAAAACTGATGCCTTTTGGTTGTACGGGCTGCACAGCAGTTTTACGTGGGCGGATGAAGATGGGTTTCTGTGGCGGGATTTTGGTATCAGAGGGGCTACGGGGGTGGTTCTGTCAGAAGCTGCCAGAAGATTCCCTTATGTCCAACAGTGCCAATGCTAGCCAAGATGAACCTGCTGCTGGCCAAGGCCGAGCCCATCAGTGACGGTGGTAGTGCCACTGGAACAACATGTTTAAGAAGGGGGAAACAGACTCCTGAGAGTGGAAATTGCAACTGAAGGCAGAGAGGGAGAAGTTAAAGGAACAGGTCTACAGAGACCAAGGTCAGGGGAGAAGGAGGGGGAGGAGGTGCTCCAGGCGCTGGAGCAGAGATTCCTCGGCAGCCCGTGGTGCAGCCCGTGGTGAGAGGGCAGGCTGTGCCCCTGCAGCCATGGAGGGTCATGGGCGAGCGGACACCCTGCTGCAGCCTGGGGAGGGACCCACGCCGAAGCAGAGGGACGTCCAAAGGAGGCTGTAACCCTGCGGGAAGCCCACACTGAAACAGGCTTCTGGCAGGATCTGTGGCCCCATGGAGAAAGAAGCCCAGGCTGGAGCAGGTTTGTTGGCAGGACTTGTGACCCTGTGGGGGACCCACGCTGGAGCAGGGGCGGAGTGTGAGGAGTCCCCCCTCACCCTGAGGAGGAGGCAGTGGCAGGGACAACGTGTGATGGACTGACAACAGCTCCCATTCCCTGTCCCCCTGCGCTGCTGGAGGGGAGAAGGTAGAGAAATTGGGAGCAAAGCTGAGCCCTGGAAGAAGAGGGAGGGGGGAAGGTGCTTTTAAGATCTGGTTTTAGTTCTCCTCTACTCTGATCTGATTAGTAATAAATTGAGCCAATTTCCCCAAGTCGAGTCTGTTTTGCCTGTGACAGTAATTGTTGAGTGATCCCTCCCTGTCCTTGTCTCGGCCCACCAGCCTTCCCTTACATTTTCTCTCCCCACCCCGCTGAAGAGGGCAGTGACAGAGCGGCTCTTCGTGGGCACCGGGCCTCCAGCCAGGCTCATCCCACTGCAGGTGGCTGCCAGCTGGTTCAAACTGGTGCCGTCCCTCCATGCGGCTGGCAACAGCTCAGAAGGGCCCAACTTTGGGTGTCTCTGGGAAGACAGGGCTATCATATGCTCAGGTAAATTTGGCGTAGCCTGCCTGGATTACGTGAGCAAAAGTTTAGGCCCACGCTAAGCGTACTTGGCCTCTCCCTTTCCAGGGATGATTTCGCAATATACACTTGAAGATTTACACAGCAAGATACAGGCAATTTGGGTCTTTGTCCTGTATTTAACTGATACTGCAAACTTCCCTCCTGCATATTGGCATGGGCCCTCTTGGCTTTGACTGGTGTTTTTTTGGCTCCATGAGACTGTCCATCCCAACATGCTTGGGTGAAAGACTCCACCAGCTCATTCATAAATGAAGTTTGTTCGTCACAGTCACATCCCATGCAGAGAGGAAAAAAAATCCCTGGACTGTAGTGGATTCCTCTGTTCTATATATTCATTCCAGACTGATGGTTAGGAACTTGTAATATGGAAGAGAAGATCATTATAGTTCCTGGCAAGGAATGGAATTTGTATTAACAGATTTTATTTTATTTTATTTT
>NW_010268740.1:0-246 GCF_000690775.1 Eurypyga helias
GGGAGGAGGAATTGGGACGGGGGGAGGAGCGGGGAGGGGAGGCACTAGGAAATATCCGCCGGTAGCTCGGTCTTTCTTTTCACCTCGTAACAGGGGATTAGCAGCGTATTTGTCAGGCTAAATTTATCCGTGAGCAGGGTTTGGAAGCTTCTTGCTCCCAGGCTTAGGGAGGGGGCTTTTCTCTCTGCTTTTGGTCTCAGCGTTTTGGATCTTTTTCTTCTTTTTTTTTTTTTTTTTTTTTTCTTT
>NW_010268740.1:271-7664 GCF_000690775.1 Eurypyga helias
GGATTTTCACCCTGCCGGTTTTGAATCTGGCTGTGTCGGTCTGTGTGTGGTGAGACCCTGCATCATATGTTCTGTTTTTCTGTTCTATTAATTACTTATTAGTAGTTGGATTGTTAGTAACTCTGTAAGGTAAGTTTCAATAATTAAATAGTTCTTATCTCACCTTTTACAACCTTCCCTTGTTTTTCCTCCCACCCTTCCCCACTGGGAGGTGGGGGTGGGGAGGTGGAGTGGTAGAGCGACTGACTGGTGGCGCATAATTGCCCGACAGGGCTGAACCACGACAATAAGCTTTACCAGCAGCTTAAGATCATGTGTAATACAGATGATCTCGGGGTGTGTTTAAACCCACTGGTCAGAGGTGTGCAGCATCATACATGTGGTGACCGAGTTCAGGTGGATATTCAGACAGTTTTGTATGTGTCCGTACATGTGTATTTCAGCTTTGGACCTCAGTTTTAGTTTTGATATTCCACAAAATGAAAGAAATTTCCATCATTTAATTTGATTTTTAACAAACGTGATAGAAACCAGAACACCCCCTGTACTCGGTACCGAGTATTTCTCAGCCACAGGTCTGCTCTTCTCAACCAGAAGGCTGAACCCCCGTAGCTCGTGTCCACACATGCCAGGCCGGCCCTTGCTTCTTTCCCTCACTGGCTTCTCATGCAAGGACCAGGCCTTGCTGAAATCACTCCCTTCAGACAGGCTCTGTTAAGCAGTCATCTGGTTATGAGTCCCCAGAGTACAAACTACCGGTTCTTAATACTGCTCCCGTGACCTACTAGCAGGAACCTATGCCCTGTAAAAAGCTTTACTCCCCAGGTCACCAGACAAACTGGTGGGAAATAAAGTTCCACTGGCTCAATGTTCCTGTTATTTCAAGGATTGTGCTGGCATCTTCCTCACTGCTCTGTTTCTTCCGCCTCCATGAATGAAGAATTCTGTACCTCTGTATTATGAGTGGAAATCGGTGATGCCAGCTTTTGCCCAGCCAAGGACAGAAAAAATAATGAGCTGGCAGTTTTGTGTCTGCCTGAAGCTGAATTTAATGAACTGCAGCAAAAGCTTTCTGCAGCGTTAGAAAAGCAGCCGGACCTAAACCTTACATTTCTGCCTTAAATGGCCTCCCCTTATGAGCTGATGAGCAGAACAGTAGGAGCAGTCACTTGTTCAGTTTTGCAGCAATATAAAAGGAAGTTTTGCAGCACAAGCGGGACATTAACTGTCAATCTCAAACTGGCTGTCCAATCCCACTGCAGAACTGCAGGGCTGAAGAAGCCAGATTCACAGATTCGCGGAGCAGAAGGGGTTGGAAGGGACCTTTAGAGATCACCTAGTCCAACCCCCCTGCCCGAGCAGGATCACCTAGAGTAGGTCACACAGGAACAAGTCCAGGCGGCTTTTGAAAGTCTCCAGGGAAGGAGACTCCACCACCTCTCTGGGCAGCCTGTTCCCCTGCTCGGTCACCCTCACAGGGAAGTGTTTCCTCATGTTCAGGCTGAACCTTCTGGTTCCTCACAGGGAATGCCTCCAGATGCTGATGACTCACCGTGACACCCCACCATTGCCCCCAGCATTAAACCACCAAGCTCAGCACCCAGCGGAGGAGGGAAAAGGTGAGCGTAGCACTGGGGAAAGGGGTAGGCCCTAGGCGGTGTGTGTCTAACCATGTAACCTGCGTTATTATTCTCCTTCTAAACAATTAGACCTGGGCTAGTAATGGTTAGTGCTTCACGCTGAGTTATACTAATAGCACTGCTTTAGACTGACTTCTGTAAAAGGTGTGCTTCCTCTGAGCCCGTAAGCCAGGTTCTGAGTGTAACAACCCTGCAGCAAAGCGTGTGCTGTAAGGCTTCTCTCCCTCGAGGGCAGAGTGGAATTGTTTCAAAATAACGGATGTTTGTGACAGTCAGCAGCCTAATAGTGCCTTTAACTGCAGCTCGCCAAAGGACTGGCGATCACGGGGGCAGCATAGGCAAGGAATTACTTAGTAATAGTACAGCATCCCTTCTTGCAAAACAACTTATTAGTGAGAGATGCTAACGAGTGGGAAATTTGAAATTAATGTCTGAATAACAACCAAAACTGCAAACTTTTCCTAAGACTCCAGGCAGCTTTTTCTTGCATCTACACTATCAAGCTGTCGACTTTGTCTCATTACTCCCTTGGCGAGCAGTTGTCCACCAGCCTCTGCGCCTAGCAGACTTAGGTGGCTTTTTCTGCTACTATGGGGACCAATTTGCTTCCCAACCTGTGCCACTCCTTAGCACCCCCTGCTCCTCTGATGGTTCGGGGGGGCTCAGGTCAGCGGCAGATCCAAGGCACGGTCTGCAGCGAGCAGCGCTGCTGTGAACTCAGGACCAGTGAGAAGCAGGAGTGCCTGGCAATCTTTGCTTTGCCTGGAGGGTGATTGTCCTGTGGGCAGCAAGGGTGGCTTAGTGCCTGGAGCGTAAGTGCCTGCCCACCCGTAGTGTGGTCAAAAGAGTCTTCAGGTGGAGACAGCTGAATAAAATTCCTCAGAAAGGAGGATTCAAAAGAATGTGAATGCCAGACTGAGGCGAAATACGAAGAGAATTAAATGCCAGCATGTTCAGATATTGCGTGTACCGTGAGAATAATGCAGGAAAACACATGCAACCGAAGCACATGTCGACAGAAAACCAGACTTGGATGCATGGCCCAGATGCGCGGCCTTGGAAAAACATCTGGGCAAATCTCAGTTTGGGTATTCATGACTTCTGGAGAGACCATGCTTTACTCTTTGGAAAGTGGTACAAGTCCCGTGTGGCGAATCATTCAAGATTAACTGCCCACAGCAGTGGAATGGCTGCCCGGCCGAGCAATCCTGCTAGCCAGGGGAACGCAGCCGGGTCCCAGTTGTCAGGGAGTGCTGTGCTGCTGACAGGCCAGGTCGCCTATGGGGTCAGTGCCGCGGTGTTTACCGCTGAACAGCCCGTTTCAATTACTTTTACCTTCTTTAATCTTTATGCAATTCTATATTGTTTTAAAACCTCAGCTAAAATTGGATAGCCGATGCTGACTTCCTCATTTAAAAAGATTCTGAAAATCCATTGCTTAGAAGCCTTATTCTTCCTTCACTCTGGAGGAGAACCCAAGACGGGCACTGCGAGGAGGGGCTGACTGTAAAGTCGAAACCAGCCTTTCTACAGCCTTGCCAATCAGGAAAAATTCCAAAGCTTTTGAAACCACTTGTTTCCCCTTGGTCCCACAGAAAATCCTGAGAAGATTGGAAGCTGCGCTGCCCCAAGGTTTCTTTGGCAAGGCCCACCAAGGAGTCAGGGAATCCAGGTACCTAGGGATGAGAGAAGAGGTGCGTTTGGGAGGAGGTTGGAGACGAGAATCGAGCAGCAGGCGCAGAGAAGTGAAATGTTAACAATTCGCTCCCTGTAGTGAACGAAGGTTGGACCCTGTGGGAAAAGAACACCACGTGGGGAGATATAACTGCAACTATTACAAATCATACATTTTTGCTTCCACGCATGACTGAGGACATTCTTCTTCCCCATTGCTCCTTAGAAACGTAGCTTTCTACATGTCTGTTAAAGAAGTTCCGTGTTTTATCAGCATCGTTTAGATGGCCCTGTGCGCTAGAATGGTTTATCTGCCAAGGGAATCTACTTTTCTTAGACAGTTTATAGTCGGTGAAGGTATCTGCTCTTCATAATCCTCCTTCTTACTGAGAAAGAGCTCCGTGACAAATGCCAGGGAACAGTATCGTATGTATTCTCATGGTTCTGCGGTCAGTAGGCGTTTCTTTCACTACGCTATGACTTGTTAAAGGCTGCAAGCATTTGCAACAGACACGAGCGCATGAGAACTTCGATACGGGGGAGACACAGTGCACGGCTAGTAGGTAGACACTCATTTCGGGACAGGCTCTGAGCTAGCCCGAGTGTTGTAGGACAGTTGTATGCCTCTGACACCTACGGAATTGCATTTTCGTAACGACACACTTCCCACCTGCCTACTCTCTATTTCTGATCCGTTCCAATCTTCTTCCCAGGAGAGTAAAAATGTTTCTGTCTAACATGCACCCTTCTGGTTAATGACTTCTTCCCTTCTCTGCTGTACATAACAGGCTTAATAATACTAGTAGCCATAATTTAACCATAACTGTGATTAAATATATTTTCTCTTTAAGAAAGGTACTTTCCACTACACATGGCTTATGATGACAGCATATGGAAACAAACATAGTGATACCGTAGTGGGGGGAGTGGGGAAGCACCAGAATTCATTATCCTCTGGGCCAGATACACACATTCACAAAGTTTCCATGGCTGCGTCGTACATTCTTTGCACTTCAACTCACCGTGGCATTCAAAGAACAGCTTTTCAAACAATGCAAATATCACTACTTCACGTAACACAGAGATACAAACTTTCTCCAAGTGGGTCTCACGTCAGCCATTTATTTTTGTGGCACTTTGGAAAGATAAGGATTTGAGGACACTGATTTTGCTTCTTCTACATTTTACACTTTTCAGCTGGTCTTCCAGATGAAAGAAATGTGCCACGCTGTGTAACAAAGCATGATGCGTTCCCAGGCTTGGACAGGAATGACAGGACATATTCTGCTTTTGGTTCATGCATCGTTTGCTTTATTTTGAGAAACTCTCCTTCCCGTCGGTACAGCAAAGCCGGGTTATACGAACTGTAAAAGGGAACTTCAGTTTCCATTCAAATCTGCGTGCTGTCTTACTGAGGGGGGAATGTTACCTCTCTCAGATGTTTTGGCTTCTGAAGGTTAAGGTCCCGGGGACTCTGCCAGAAGGCAGATGCTGGGCTGGCAGGCCGTGTATTCTTTCAGTCATGGGCGTGTTGTCCTTCACTTCCGAAGGAAAAGTCTTTGGAATATTCTGTACAACACGTTCTTTTAACTGGCCTCTTTCTACCGAGCAACACAGGAGTCCTGTGGGAGGCCAACCGTTCCTTTGGGATCTATTCCCACCCCACCCTAAGGCTGTTCATGATCCTACCACCATCACCTGCTCTAACTTTGTTTCTCTTCTTTATGAGGACTAGCAACAGCGATGCGCAAGGTTCTTGGGTCGTTCCTTTGACAGAGCAAAGTGTTCTCCCATTTGAGGTAATACACGTTTACCTGTTTCCTCACCCCCCCATGCAGCACTCCTGATCCGTCCATCTAATGTCTATTCCTAGCCGGGGGCAAACGGGGGTAACTGTCAGGAACTGGATTAGCAAGAGAGCTCTGAGCTTAGTTTGTGAGGAGAGGCTACCTACTGGCTCTTCACAGTTTCCCTGTCCTACTTCACTTGCCAGATGTGGGGCATGAGAAGCAGATGTGTGACCTGCACTGGAAGAATGGGAAGAGGCGATAGCGCCGGAATTATCTTTTCCATCAACACAAAAGTCTTGGGGTTCTCTCATAAGAAATACAGTATGAAGAAACCGACTTTAACATATCTAAAATAACAGTGAATAGCATTTTTCCTTTGCTGGTTGAATTGTGAGAACTTTTGTTTAATCTTACGTGTCAGGATCCTGGGAGCAGGGGACACGTGATCTTAAAACAGTCGGGGCAGTTAGATGGAACAGCTTGTTCATCACTGGCAATCCGCAAAGAACCTGCACTGCTGCTCTACAGAAACTGCACTGTTCCACGCATCCGGTTGCACCGTTTCCCACTGGGCACCATGTCAGCCCATCGAGAGTGGCCGGACGGGAATACAGCACACTGCTGAGTGAATCCGAGATACCGGCCTCGTAGTCAAACTGGGCGTTATTCAGGACTCTAAGCCCAGCCGCCCCCAGCCCCTCTAACATCTGAGGGTAAGCTGGAAAGCAAGGGGGCTTATCTCCTGCCAAATTACTGCTCTTAGCCCCAAAGCAACAGCACTCTCCCAGCTGCTGAAGGCAGCTGCTCAAATAATCAAATCCCTAGCCAGTTACAGAAACTAATTTCAGCTTTAAGCAGCATGATTTCCACCTCTTTTTTTTCAGAAACAAGAGGGAAAGCACATTTTCAAAATGAACAAGAAATTGGGCTGAGATCTTTGGAGGAACCGCACATGGGCTCAGAAGAAGCAAAAACCATTGCCTCCTCTTCACTACTTGCTCGGTGAGAGGTTCAGGAACAACAACAACAACAACAAAAAGTTATATCTAGGGTAAATCTGGTTTCTGCGCTCTTGAAACAAAACAACTATGGATATTAGAACTGTCTCTTTAATAAATGCATTGCAAACCCAAATTCTCATGAATAATAACAGAATTGAAAAGTTAGTACACTGGCCATAAATCCCTCTTGGATAATATAATTATCGTCAATCAACAGCGAAAGAGAACAAGGTTCAACTCCAACACGCTCCAAAAGCTCGTAGGCACTTAGTTCGCAGTCCCTCAGCACATGACCCTCACTTCTGGGTTGAAAGACTGAGGTAATAAAGGGCAGATGCCTGGCCTTGGGAGAGAGAAGACGGTCCATCAGGTCTAAGAAAAGACAACAGCTTTTCTATTGCCTCAGAGGGCTTTTTGGTAAGGACATCTTCGCCTCCTTCTGCTGCATCTTTTTTAGGAAGCTTCGGCAATTGCTACGCTGAGATCCATTACAATGGAATTAGATTGGTCCTAATTTTTTTTACGCTTTTCCAAAGTAAAATTGAAATTAGTGAGGTATCAAACCTGAAAATACAGGCTAGAGAGAGTGGCGTGCATTTCTTCGTACCTCAGAAGAGAAAGAACATAAAATATCGATGAACTGCTTCGTTTTGTCTCAGAAAGTATGTTGGGGTAAGCCTGCTTTCATCGGGTTTGACTTTCAAACACCAAGTTTAACATGCTTGCAAAATTCCCCACTGATTTTCGCAGGGCAGTAAGAGTTACAGCCAAAGGACCTCTTTAAAGCCCGTGTTTTGGCTCACGCATCGGCCAGTTTCTATTCAAAAAAGATCTTTTCTTTGTGAACAAGAAATGAGGTGAACCCCCTCTTCCCGGGTCTTATTTCGGGCTGTTGGAGAGAGCGGCCGAAGGCCAAGCGCACCCTCACGCCCAGCCCCGACCCGTGCTGTTGTGTCTGAGCTCTCAGCGTTTGTTGCTGGCGGGGGGAAGGGTCTCTCAAAAGGCGCGTTCACCACGCGCTTAGTGGGATTCGGGTTTTGAGGAGAGGCAATGCCTCCAGTCAGCTGCTGCGGCGGCACGGAAAAGGAGAACTTTGGGCGTACGAGGCCTTTTTCGCTTGGCAGAATCGGGAGATTTCTAGGACGCTCTTTGTTACGCTGTGGGGTAGTACGGGCTGGTGGAGCACATCCAAGACGGAGGCGGGTCTCTCCGTGCGGCGAAGGTCTCAGACTGTTTTGTCTACGCGCAGACTTCCAAGCCCGAGGGCAGGCGCACTGCCGAGGAGGAG
>NW_010268741.1:0-7381 GCF_000690775.1 Eurypyga helias
ATCCTCAAGTGAGCTGCCAGATATGAACTTAAGAACTTAAGAACTTATCAGTGCTGCTCCCTGCATCCAGGAACACAGCTTCCTAGCAGACACAGTAAAGAGATTTAACCCTTTCCTGGCTGAACCCAGCACAGCTTGCATCTCAGCTGTGTAGGAACCAACCCCAAAAATGTCTGAGCAACCTGAGAAGGATAGGCCTTCTCATGTAATCCAACCAAGGTCTCAGCTACTAAGAGTCAGATTTTTTCTGTTCAAGGGAAAGGGCATCTTTGGTGCACACCACGTGCAACTGTGTGGTTCTTCTTGCATGACCAGGGGAGGACATGAGGAAGTGGGATGATGGACCTACTTGTAGACTAGAAGATCGTGTACAAGAACTACAAGGAAAAACAATGGCTAACATCGATCCAGGAAAATGGATCAGCCTGGAGAAGAGGAGGCTCCGAGGAGACCTCATGGCAGCTTTCCAGTATCTGAAGGGGGCCTACAAGGGGGCTGGGAGAGGACTTTTTACAAGAGCCTGTAGTGATAGGACAAGGGGGAATGGGTATAAATTGAAATCAGGGAGGTTTAGATTAGATGTCAGGAAGAAATTCTTCCCAGAGAGGGTGGTGAGGCACTGGAACAGGTTGCCCAGAGATGTTGTGGATGCCCCATCCCTGGATGTCTTCAAGGCCAGGCTGGATGTGGCTTTGAGCAACCTGGTCTAGTGCAAGGTGTCCCTGCCCATGGCAGGGGAGTTGGAACTAGATGATCTTTAAGGTCCCTTCCAACCCAAACCATTCTATGATTCTATGATTCTATAAAATGACTGCTCCAGTGTCTGTTGGGCAGGGTAGACTGGTACTTTTGAACCCGATGAAACGACTTCTGTTATGCTCTTACAAAAGTCAAGTAATGAAGACAGACCAGGAATAGAGGGACCCTGCCTCCACCCAGACAGAGGAAAGAGACCATTAGATTTACTGGACTGTGTGGATTTGATGGCCTGGCACATCATCCCCACAGAAGCATAAAGCTCTTGTGGGCACTGGTGAGCAGTGTACTCTAATACCATCAGATTACAAAGGGGCAGAATCCATCTGTATTTCTGGAGTGACAGGACAGATCCCAAGAACTGTCTGTGTTGGAGGCTGAGATAAGCTTAACTGGGTATGAGTGGCTAAACCATCCTATTGTGACTGGTCCAGAGGCTCCATGTATCTTTGGCATAGATTACCTCAGGAAAGGGTGCTTCAAAGACCCAAAAGGGTACCAGTGGGCTTTTGATATAGCTGTCTTGAGTACAGAGAAGATGAAACAGTCATCTAGCTTGCCTGGTCTCTCAGAGGGTTCTTCTGGTGTGGGGTTGCTGCAGATTAAAGAACATCAGGTGCCAGTTGCTACCATGACAGTGCACCAGTGACAATATCGCACCAATCAAGACTCTCTAGCTCCTGTGCATAAGCTGATCCAGTGACTGGAGAGTCAAGGAGTGATCAATAAGACTCATTAACCCTTTAATAGTCTCATATGGCCAGTTCAAAAATCTAACAGAGAGTGGAGGCTAACAGTGGACCATCGAAGACTGAACGAAGTCACACTGCTACTGAGTGCTGCTGTACCAGACATGCTAGAAAACCCACCATATCCTGGGCTGTATCAAAAGAAACATGCCCAGCAGGTCAAGGGAGGGGATTCCTTCTCTGGTGAGACCCCACCTGCAGTACCGTGTCCAGCTCTGGGGTCTTCCACACAAGAAAGACATGGACCTGTTGGGGCTGGTCCAGAGGAGGCCACGAGATGATCAGAGGACTGGAACACCTGTCCTATGAAGACAGGCTGAGAGAATTGGGGTTCTTCAGCCTGGAGAAGAGAAGGCTCCGGGGTGACCTTATTGCAGCATTTTGATACCTGGAGGGGGCTTGTAAGAAGGATGGGGACAGACTTTTTAGTTGGGCCTATTGCAGTAGGACAAGGGGTAATGGTTTTAAACTAAAAGAAGATAGATTAAGACTAGATAGAAGGAAAAGATTTTGTTATGATGAGGGTGGTGAAACACTGGCACAGGTTGCTCAGAGAGGTGGTAGATGGCCCATCCCTGGAAACATTCAAGGCCAGGCTGGATGGGGCTCTGAGCAACTTGATCTAGTTGAGGATGTCCCTGCTCATTGCAGGGGGCTGGACTAGGTGACTTTTAAATGTCCTTCCATCCCAAAATATTCTATGATTCTACTCTTTTATGATTCTATTTCTTGGTTTCCCTGTGCACTTTCCTCGTCTTTGATTACTAGAGTATTAAAAAAAGCTAGAAACAGCAACTTCACTCAGGTGGATTGGGACTCAGGTGTAACAGTTTGTGAGGAGAAGGGGAGTTTCCTAGGCAGGTCTTATGTGTGCAGACGATGTGAGTTTGACATACATCAATGGGCTGGTGGGGGTAGCAGAGAGGATTGCAAGGAGGCAGGGTTGACGTCCTGCTGCTTTGCACATCATCAGTGCATGTGCCATAGTTTTGAGATGCCATGGGCGTGCAGGACCTTGTGTTAACTGCAGTGATCTGGCATCCTGTGAACGGTATGTCTTGGACAGGTGGGACTGAAGTCCACAGTCCTCTCCTTCAGTATGGAAGAGATTTTTAGGTGACATGAAAGACGTGAGTGGGAGAATCCAGATAAACAGTTGCCTGAGGGAGGCAGTTTATATAAACTTCCAGCACAGCAGCCAAAGCTTGACACTGTATATGTTAGGAGATGTGAGTTTGCTAGGCAAATGGCTTAGACTAAAAACTCGTTGATGCATAATGGCCAGGCTGGATGTGGCTTTGAGCAACCTAGTCTAGTGGAAGGTGACCCTGCCCATGGCAGGGGGGTTGGAACTGGATGATCTTTAAGGTCCCTGCCAACCCTAACCATTCTATGATTCTATGATTCTATAAACAACTTTCTGGTAGCCTCTGTCCTAGCGGTGTTTCTTAGCTCATGGATATTAGTAGACCCTAGCTGCTTTTGCAGGCTTTCCTGATTCCTTCTGCTTCATGCAGTCTGTGCAAGGCATGCTAGAGTGAGTTTACTGGTCATTTGGAAGCCAGAACAATAATGTAGAAATCCAGCCTCTCTTTCAATTATGCTGCCTTTTCACTGGGTGCCTGTGTACCTTCATGCTTCATTTGTATTCCACAGGGAATAGGAGTATGAAAAGGGAAGCAGATGACGTTGCTTGTTTTGCTGAAAGACCCTTCTTGCCAGCTGTGAGCCTGCAATGGGGGGTTCCCTGGCCATTTTCAGAGGGAATCACATGGGCCAATGAGGCCATGACCACAGCATGTATTTGAGAGCAAGAGCCGTGACGGGAATGCCGACCAACACTCTGCCAAAGCCTTGCCATTACCTGCAGCACATCATTGTACTACTCATAGTCACAGCAGTGAAATGGGTCTTGGAGGATAAAAACCCCAAACCTCTCAAACATTAGCAAGCACTGCAGTGTGCTACCTCCCGGCATTTTCAGGTATCTACTTGAAGTCTGTGAAGTATCTTCCAGTTAGATGAAACATGACTACTATGAGAATTAAGGTGTAATTCTGACCCTGGTCCTCCTGATGGGTGTGACTCCAAAAATGCACACTGAGTAGAGCCACTGAGTAATGATGTGTAGGATGTGATGTGCCAGTGGCATAACTTCTTTACAGACACCCACCTAAGGGCCTTAGAGAGCCAGACACAGCAGTTTTCCAGTCTCTCTCCCTGCTGAAAGCAGTGCAAAAAGAGAGAGCAGTACCTCTGGTTGTCTGTGTGGGAGCAGCCAGGAAGGGCTGGATCGACAGAGGTAATTACAGGGAATGAAAGCAACTATGTGATTTTGTCTGACAAAGGGATGCATTTGATTTCCTTTCTTTATACACACTTGGTTTCTGTTTTGGCTGTACCCCTGGTTTTCTGTTTCTTCCTTTAATTCATGCATTTCACATTTGCTTCTTTGTTGTTTTGATACTGTGTAACTAATTGTAACTACCTCTGAGTTTTGTTTTAGGAGGTTTGGTCTTGATTTTGAAAGGATGTCTATAGGTTTGAATATATTTGATGGTGTTTTCAAAAGCATTAAATTGTTTTGAAAATCTACTGAGGTCCTGACCGTCTTCAGTCACTCAAATCCTAATGGAAATTTGACCATTCCATGACAAATTATATTCTAGGTAATAAAAAGCAGCATGTTAGTCTTGATTAAATTATCAGATAAACTACATGATCTGGAAAAATGAGAATTCTAATTTTTTATCGTTGACCTCTATTTTTTATTAAAATGTGCAAAGTCAGATATCCTTCAGGCAAGGCTACCCTCATTACTCAGTTCAGTGGCAAAGCAGTAGACTACTTAACAATAATCTGCCATCTCTCATACTGATGTTTCTCTGGTTTAGGACAGAAAGTAAAGCGGAGGAGAATTTGTGTCTGGTTGCCTGTGAATGCAGAGGGCAGCTGAAGTTAGCTTAGGTGTTACACTAGGAAGGGATTGTGGCTGCTTAACTTTTATGGGGATAAGGTGATGATCAAACTGTACTGTAGGGAAAAGTATTCCGAGTGTGTGCAGGCACCAAGAGAGCGTGTTATAACTGGAAACGTGTTCCTGCTACAACACTGGTAAAAATCCTCATTCCCATTCAGTTGTACTTTTGGAGCTGCTTTGTTTGTGGCTGCTCAGCAGTGCTTGAAGTCATTCCCTGCACCTTCAAAATCTGCTAGCCCCATGGTTTGGGGGTGTCCCCTTGTTTCTGGCTGACTAGGCTGGCTGGGAGGAGCTGGGCTGATCCCCCAGGCCAGCACCGATGGGCTGTGAGCACAACCCGGGGCTGCCTGCTGCGGGCAGCACAGGGCTTTGCCCCCTTACCTAATTCACCCTTCACCCCGTGGTTCACCTGGCTGAACTGGATCGACCTGAAAGTTTGGCATCCAGATATCCCTGTGCCTTCTCCAACCAATGGAGGGAAATAGGTGTCTACAGAGGCAACCCAATCTTTTCCAGAAGGGCAGGTGAGAGCAGGGGGAGGACACAGAGCTGGAAGTTTCTGTGTGTCTCCCCTCTGGTTACAGAGAGCCTCACTGTGCAGCTCATTCTAGACGTTTAACTTTTAGGTAGCTAGAATAAAGTGAGATTAATGTAGTCCTCTGATGTTTTTCATAGGTTATCTTGGGACTGCTTGAACCCCAACTAGTACTTGCTTACATGAGCAATGCTTCATGTTAATCGTATCTTCATTTCTGCTTCACAGATTGTTCCTCTTTTGCTGACCTGCCATAAAGAGGTGTTTTGTTTTTTTTTTTTTGAGTAAAGTCAGGTTTTATTATTTGCTGTTTCTAAAGACCCTTTTCAATTTGTAGAATATTTTGTTTCCCCACTTCAGATTGAATTTAAGTACCCAGCTCTTCTGTATCATCATGACACCTCCTCCCAGCTATTTGGGTACCTATATGTCCACCTCGAGCATTTCTTAGACAGCTCTAATAGCACTTGAGTTTGCATACCAATATTGTGCTAAATAGAGCAGATTTCCTGAACTGGGACAGAGAAAAAGAGGAGGGTGTAATGTACTAAGCATTTGATCCTGTTGGGTAATAATTGGAAGAACAGTGCAGATCAGCAGTCAGGCTACCAGACTGCAGCAACTGCATGGGTATGTTACCCCTCTTCCCCTTCACTGCTTGACTCAGCCCTTGCCAGACTCCTCTGGGGGTTTGAAGGTGTATTTATGCCGGAGGAGAGAAGGGAAGGGGACTCTGCCTGCCCACGCTCTGTGAGAAGAGTCGCAGGGGAGATGGGCAGGGTGAAGGTGGGCGTGTGGTTGTGCTGCAGAGTGCAGCTGAACTGCACCAGGAGCTGTGCTTTGCACTCCCAACTGCAGCACGTGTGTGCAGACACCACTCTGCGATTTATGTTGGTTTGTAACTACTACAAGCACTTTAAAAGTGCCTATCTTTTTTTCCCCAAGTACTCTACTGTGAAAGCACAGTACAGGCCAAGTAAACCATAGGTCTTCACCTATGCCTCCTATAGAAATAAAATCATCTAAACAGTACCTCACTTGTTAGGAATAAATATCAGCCTGTGTCTTGCATTTGCTATTCCTGTAAACAAAATTTGTCTTGAAAGTGAACAGATACAAGGTATTGAGGTTCAAACAATTGAAATAAATTGCAAAGCCAATGGGCCATCACAGCATCATGATTGCAAGTCACTTTATTTTGAAGTGTGGGGACTTAGCTCCTGTGAATACATTAACCAGCACAGTGGTTGTACCTCAGTGGAAGATGTAACCATCATTCAAGACATGCAGCATTTAGAGAGCAAAACTGCAGTTTATGTTGTCTCTGGACAATCAGAGCACATACTAAACACTGGGATCACCAGTGACTTCCACTGCAAACTGAACTGGGCCATCATTTACCTACCACAGTCAGGCTTGTGGAATGGCTTAAGGTATGGAGCACATTGCAAGAGACTAAGCCAGCCAGCTGCAGCAGCCAGATGTGTATCCACACAATGAGTTTAAGAGCTCCAAAGCCAGCAGAAATGAGAGACATTTCCCCAGACTGATGTCTGTTTGCAGAGGAACAGCAAGAGACCCAGTAAGAAGCCAGGTGTGTACTTCTGGTTTTAAGAGTCCTTCACACTTTTTGAAGACCAATGGGTATAACAACTGGTACACTGAATATCTTTTGATCACTTGCTGTAACTTGATACATGTTTGAGCAATAATCAGTGCAAGCAAGGAGTACACATATAGTTTGACTGTTTTCAAGCTTGATAATATTCTGAATTTGCTGCTGTTATAGTCCCGCAACTTTTGGTTAGCATGTGAGCAGATGGTTCCTAGCATGAGGGTTACAGGCCAATTCCTGACTGATACATTGAATTCAGACTCTGGACAGGAGTTTGGGGCATTCCCTTTTCCAAGTTATGTCGGTATAAGTTTGTGTCAGGCCTTTGATTCAGGAAACTGTTGGGAGCCACAGCTGAAACACGCAAGGAGGGCAATTCCCAGGTGCCTAATGGTCCCACTGAGCACCGTAAGAAATGCCACCTCCTGAGGTTTGCCAGAGCAGCCAGTGCTTATCAGCTATTGCTGTTCACTGTGGTGGCATGCATAAAAATAGAAATGACAGTCATGTGGATAACCCGTGGCGTGGCCTGGGATTTCCTCCACCAGCTCACAGATTCAGGAAATTCTTGGGTTATGGTAATATAATTGTTCTAATATTGATTTTATTTGGCATAGACATAGTAGTAATGTAAGTAGCTGTGTGAGGTTTGTGTAGTGTGGATTTTGGTAGGGAGGGAAAGACTACAGGGATGGCTCCTGTGAGAAGCTGCTAGAAGTTCCCCTGGCTCCAAGCTGAATCCCCAT
>NW_010268741.1:7595-35124 GCF_000690775.1 Eurypyga helias
GGGGGAGCAGAGCCCCCCGTCAGCCCGGGGAGGGCCCAAAACCAGAGGAGGCAGCTGTGCCTGAAGGACTGCACCCCATGGAAGGGGCCCACGCCATGCTGGAGCAGTTTGGGAAGAACTGCAGCCCAATGGGAAGGATTCACTCCGGAGGAGTTTATGGAGGACTGTCTGCCATGGGAGGGACCCCAAGCTGGAGCAGGGGCAGGCTGTGAGGAGTCCTGCCCTGAGGAGGAAGGAGCGGCAGAGACAATGTATGATGAGCTGACCCCAAGGCCCATTCCCTGTATCCCTGAATCAATGGAGAGGAGGGGGTAGAGAAACTGGGAGCAAAGCTGGGCACGGGAAGAAGGGAGGGGTGGGGGGAAGGTGTTTTTAACATTTGGCTTTATTTCTTGTTGTTCTATTCTGATTTGATTGGTAAGAAATTAAATTGATTTTTCTTCCCCAAGTCAAGTCTGTTTTGCCTGTGACTATAACTGGTGAATGATCCCTCCCTGTTCTTGTCTCGACCTATGGACCTTTTCTTGTATTTTCTCCTCCCCACTCCATTGGGGAGAGGAGTGAGCAAGCGGCTGCATCCTGCTGAGTTTCCGGTTGGGCCTAAACCATGACAGTAGATCAAATTTCTTCACTAGTAAGGAGTCCATTCAGCATCTGGTCAACAACCATAATGGAAAAGTTACAGTCTGATAGAGACTTTAGTTAAAACTCAGGGAGAATTAAGACCTAGGCACAATGCCATTTGTGTGAAGACCCTGAAGGCAGGACTGGTGTATACAGCCAAACTCAAATGGAAACAGTTTTATCCTTCAGACTGGGAACGATAGCACCACGTTGTGTTTGCCTGAGTACCTCTTAATACACTAACTAAAGAAAGAAAACAGAATACTACAGAAATAATTATTTTGCATTCATTATGAAAACCATTTGAAGACCAGTAAGAGTGCAGTGACAAGCAAGTACTACAGTTTTAAAGTCAAGGTAACATAATTCTTAGTTCAATAGACTCTGAACCAGGGCTTGAGTAGAAGCAAGTCTCAGCAGGCAAATCAGTAAAGGGGATGCTTCAAAAGACTTATGGGGAGCACAAACAGTATAGTAGGGTAAATTCCATAAGAGGAAAGGTCATAATAAATGAGGGAAATCTGTATGTCTGTTGATGTGTCACCAAGGAAAAACCTCATTCATCTTTTAGATATAGTAAATAGCATTTTGCTACACTGGATGTGTTGTGTGAGTTTGAAAAGACAGAACAGAACAGAATGGATTTTCATTACTTGTCCCAGTGGGTCAACGTTGCCTCAGATTCAGGCATGGTCCACTAGCTTTTGTTAAAGGTTCCAGTTTTTCATAGAAAAAAACATGAGATGGTGTTCTCCAGCAGTAGCTCCTGTCTTGAAGAGTGAGATGCTTAGTCAGAGCACAACTGCTTTTGTTTCTCTTGGCGTCCGTCGACACTGATGGGATGGCGCCATCAGTGAGTCAGAAAGCTCACAATGATACAGTCTGGAGTTAATGTGAGTGTTGTTTAATGTATGGTGTAACTAGTCATTGTTACACTATTTTAAAAAACGTTCTCACACTTTCTGTAGTCTTCGTGAGTGTGACTGAGATAATTAAACAGCTTGAATGGGACATTGTACGTCTATACTATGATGTCCAGCAACATCCTGAAACAATCCCCGTCTTCGGCAGGGCAGAGCCTGCCTCTTCAACCCACAGCAGAGCACTGTCTGGAAGGGATGATTGCCTAAGGGTAGGACAGGGCCTGTGCCAAAGAGGCAGAAACTGACCCAGAGAGGTCTCGCATGGTGCACTGGGATTGGGGCTGGTCCTGTGACAGTAGACAGCACTGGGAACGAAAGCCAGAGCGCGGGATCCTGAGAACGTACCCCGTGAATCCCACTCAGGGGACTGACAGCAGACCCTCTGCAGCCAAACCCAACAGACCCTGGGACTTGCCTTGACAACAGAAGGATATACATGTTTACCCTCAGTCTGAAGTCTGGTCACAGTCCTTGTCAAATCCCCAAAAATGCTGCCTTCTGCCAGCAAGCATTACTACTGTTTTATCTGGATCAAACTAAGAGTATCAGACTTTCATCCAGACACTGGGGGCCACTCTGGAGTTACTCTGGAATTACACCAATGTTACTGAGATCAGAGTCTGGCAGTGGGTGAACAGAAACAGATAGCTGCATATCATGAAAAGGAGACAAAGGAATTTGTCATGAACTGTAGTGTGAGAGGAAAAATAAGAAGGTTCATGAGAGTAGACGGACGTAAAATATAATTTGTCTTTTTTAAAAATCCTTTTATGACTCATGATTTAAGGCATAGAATATGTACTTATTTGGTTTTATTACTTGAGCTGTTATGTATAATGAGAAAAGGGAGCCCAAGCTTTTCAGATTAAAAACCTGTATAAATCAAGGCTAGATTTACCAGATATTTTTTTGGAAGAAAGTTACAACACCAATGTCTTGCTTCTGCTTTCCTGAAGATCTACAGGGTAAAGGAATCGCATTGTCCAGTTGATAAAAAATATATGTATCAAAGTAGAACCCATGGACTAAGTACTTCAAGGCCTGTTACTTCAAGCCAAAGACAAGAAATATACCATTTATATTTCTGCAAAGTAAATACAAATGAAACTACACATTGGCAAGGATTTCTCAGTTTAGCTCTAGGACTTTTAGAGTTGGGAATCTTCCCCCAAACAAAAATTAGAAAGGAAGGTAAAAATAGGGTTTAAAGTTTATTTTAAGAAAGAAAAATTGCAGATAGGAGGGTAAGAGAAAGCTCTCAACTGCGGAGAGACAGTTTTTGAAATGAATCCAAAAATAAGAACAGATTAGATTGTATTACCCTGCCAAAGGGACAAGTTCATTTGTTGTTGGACAAAGGACTCAATTCATTAAAAATTACTTAGGTAGATACTGATATTTTTGATATTTCATCCTTTATTCTGGAGTCGAGATGGTGGTTTTCTACCTGACTTCAAAATGAAAAAGATGCATTCATGGCTGCATAGAGGATATATGAGAAGGCTAAATTAAAACGTAAAGCCAGTAGCCTTTTTCCTTTTGTTAGACCGCTTCAGCCAGATACCCAGAGGAAGTTCAGTGACAGAGCTTGAGTGGGAATGGGTCTGGGCCAGAAGTAGCTTTTTCTTCTGTGCTCTTGTGATTACAAATCACTGTCCTTGCATTCATAAACAGTTGCAAGAAGATCATGAGAATGGGAGGCCTAAGCCTGCTTTGAAGAAACCTCTCTGTTCCAGAAAATCCCTAATGATAGAGCAGATCAGCATGGATAGTCTGGGAAGCTATTGCTGTAGGAACAGGGGACAGTGTGAAGTATATCCTGACTGTAGCACCTCTGCAGACTTCATCTCCACATGCTCTTGGACTGCTACGCTGGCTCTACCTGTAAAGCTGTCTGCTAGGGAAATTTCATCTGTGGCACGCAACTGGGAGCAGAACAGAGATTAATGAGCATAAGGAAGTGCGAGACATTCTAGGGGCACTTCTGCAGGTCAAAGTGACTCTTGGAGGCTGTAAAGCCCTTTGTAAATACCCACCTGTGATATCTCCAGTCTTTTCTGATGGCCAGTAATTGTGTCAGGTGTACCATGGCTTCCTTCTTCTTCCTTCCTCATTAATGGCAAAAATGAGAAGGCATTTCAAGTGCTTTTCCTACATCTGGGGGCTGTCCTGTTTAACACCTTTAAGAATGATGTGGAGTGGACTGCTGCTTGTTAATCCACATCATTCACAGAGGTAGATTTGATTAGTCTGGTTTCAATTGCAAACTCCCTGTATACCAGCCACCCCTCTGCCTTGGTCTTTCTCAGGACCCAGAACAGTTTTTGAGCAAGATCTCCAACATCACGAGTCCAAATGCAGGTATTCAAAATTAGCACTTGGTTGTGACCTTGCTGCAGGGACACAGACAGTTCAAGGGTCTGTAGTTTCACCATCTTCTCTACATGTTGAAATTTGTTTGGGATATGAAGTCTAGTCTATATTAATAGACATGGGAGTCCCTGCCCAGCTACAGGTGATCAGTTCCCCCTTCTGATAGATATTCTCAGAACATGCCTACAGAAAAAGTCTTCCCATAAGAGGCAGGAGGCAGAAGTTGTGCCATTGATGTTGCCACAGGCCCTTCCCAGTAGTGTAAGTCATATTCAAGAGTCTAAACATAATAAAAATAATAGAAAAAAACCCAGATCATAGTGGAAGTAATCATAACCCAACTAACCTACAGAATTTACTACTGTGTCTCCTGTTCACCTTCATAAATCCTGAGAATCAGTACTAGTGCTTATTTAGGATGTGTAACGACATTCAGATATAGTTCTGCACTCTTCTTTCCTCTGATAATAATTTCTTCATTATTTTTATTTTATAATAACCTATTAATATAAAATTACTCTTTTATACTCCTTCAGCATGAGATTTCTAGTGGTAGCCCTTTAAATTTGGTGGTAACACCTGGATGCACCCTCAAAACAGTTAATTACAGTTTTCTCCACCTCTTACAGCTGGCTGCTCTCTTTGCTCTTACTGTCCTCTCCATCTGTTTCCTGGATCTCTGGGGAGGAAGCCTGATTTTTTATAAGTTTTTCTGCAATAGCATCCTACAATGTGTGCTTTTGTCTGTAATGCTGTGTCCATTTAAGGAGCTTAACATCTATATGACTGTGCATGCAAAAGTCTTTCCTCACCTGTGGTGCTGCAAGGTGGATTAACTGCTGACCTCTATAAACTAACCATGTCATTCACCTGTAGGCAAAGAAGTATAAATAGTTTATGAAATGTGAAGACGTGAGTTGTAGCAGGGTTGTTAGTAAAGGTTTGTATAGACATAGAGGGAAGGTCCAATTTTCCTTCAGGTTGGTGGGGGACAGCAGTTCAAGGGGAATGCAGAAGGCAGAGCCTGTAAGATTCTGTCTTGTATGCTCTTCCAGGCTGTGGGAAGATATAACCTCTTATTGCAGTTGAACACTTTGAGGATGAAAGTGAAAAACAAGAAATATTTATATGAAGAAAATAATTTTGCAAACAATCAGAATTTCTATAGCAAAATTCAGCCAAAGTGACCGTTTAAAGAAGAAAAAAAAAAAAACAATGAAAAAACTTTTCCAAATGTATTGAACAGATCAGCGATTGGAAAACTACCAATATGGTGAAAAAATACCGCTGATGGGCAACAAACTAAGGAATGAGAAAAAAATCTGTCTTATTTTCCAGTCAACGTTCTTAAATTTCTCTAATGAGCAGTATATATGTGCTGATCCAGACTGTCTATGGAGTAATACGGATAGCTTTTGTTTGCTCAGATAAATGCCTGGTGAGATTTTGGCAGCAGGATCTGTGGCCAAATGGGTATCCCTGCTCAGTGATGTGAAGAAGGTTTATGCCGTTTAGCCATCGAAATGGGCTGTCTGTTGAGATATTAAAAAACCTGCAAGATTACAACTGAAACTTCAAGTTGCAATATGACAAGTGGAGCTACTTCTTGGTTCCTTTGGGATTAGCCTCTCACCTTGCAGAGATTAGTCACCACTTCACAGGACCAGGCCTAAGTGGTCCTGTGGTAGTCAAAACTATTACTGAAAATGTTGTTCCTGTTTGATGAAAAATAAATGCCATCCTGCTGAGACCAGCTACAGCCTTGGAGTCAGCAACAGTCAGAAAGGATGAATTACCTTTATAGCCCTCTCAGTGCATCAAGCATCCTAGGAAGTCCTTGGGATTATTAAGAACAGAAGCTGCTCTAAGAGGCGCTGGCATTTTCTCTGTCTCAGTCCTAACGGTTACACCAAAATGAGTGCCATTAATTTGATATCTGGAAAATATTATTCTGGCTGGTCATGCAATCTGCAAGGATGTTTTGTGCCTAAAGAGATGGAGGAGCTGGACTGAAGTATTCGGAAGAAAAAATGGATTGCTTTAAGTAAACTGTGCCCAAAATTTTTGTGTTCTATCCATTAATTGCTAAGTAATAATAACATCTGTGGTAAGGATGTATTATTTTTCCCAGTTTCCAGTGGCAGAGCTCAGTTTTTTTCCTAATTCTCAGTACTAACTTCTGCAATTTAGATTCTTAGATACTGCACTGAAAAATGAGGTCTTATGTATCTACATTTCCTAGTATGACAATTACAGTCAAGAGTGGCTTTATTGTACGTGCCAACAAGAAGATGAAAAATGTCTATATGAAAGCTTTGTCCTCTTATCTTCACAGTCTACTGGGGTGAAGAGCACTCACTGAGTGCAGTTAGTCTCTAGTATATCAGATCAAAGCCTTTGGTTGTTGTGTGGTTTTTTGGTTGGTTGGTTTGTTTTCCTTTTATGTAGTCTTTTTTTCTGTTGAACCAGACTGCTGCTTTGGAACACAGGGTTTCCATCTCTTTATGACAGACAGTTCTGCTTCAAACAGTTTTGATAATTCAGGGGTG
Organism: Eurypyga helias; assembly: GCF_000690775.1. Lineage (NCBI taxonomy): Eukaryota > Metazoa > Chordata > Aves > Eurypygiformes > Eurypygidae > Eurypyga > Eurypyga helias. The sequence goes on from NW_010268741.1 coordinate 14,065, forward strand.
CTGGATGCATAAAGATCAGCACGTTTGTAAAACTTCTGTGTAGTTTCTTAAGAGAATTTAGCAACAGTATTAGATGAATTCTGTAGAGTGCAGGTTGCAGAACAGCAACGCAAAATCCAGAGATGCTTTTTTTAATGGGGGAATACCAGACTTCTGCAAGATTTGTCCCAGTGAAGTATTCACGACATGCAGTTCAGCTCCCAGGTGAGCTGGTATGATGGGTTTGTCTTATCCAGGAGATCAGAATAGATGATCAGAATCATCCCTCTTGGCTGAGGGGTATGTCAAGCTGTAGATAAATGGGATGGAAAGGATGAAAGGAGATGAGCCTGCTGGGACTTCTCCGTCTAAAATACCAATCAGCTATTAAATTGCAGCTTCATGCATACTTTGGGGCAGGGATAAGTTTGATACCTGGAAACTGTGCAGTGATCCAACTGGCTGTCACTTTAAGCTTTTTATGTGGCTGGCATCATGTGTAGCTGGGATTATTCTAGGTAAAGTGAGATTACACATACTCAATAGCCGACATTGTTCCATAATATTTTCTTCTTTGACATCCCTTCTCCCTCGTGTATGTTCTGAATTTGTAATTTTCACTCATGTGGGTTGTCTTCCAGCTCACTGGGTTTCCCTAAATTAATCATGTTGCTGGTTGTGCTAAAGTCAAAGGTCTTCAGTACTCTGCACTATGTGTATGATCTAATGCTGTTTAGGTGTTTAAATTTTGTGCTGTGATTTAAAGTTATCAAGTTGCATGATTACTTTCTATGGCTTCCTTCACTCTTTCAGAAATAACATTATTAACTTATATTTGCCAAGCAAGTGAGGTGTGGTGAGGATTTAGTGAGGCAGGGAAGGCTGAGTCAGTCTTACCCACTTAAAAGTAACATAAAAAATTGTTACATAAAGTGGATTCTTTCAAACCAGACCTCTGCCTCTGTGCTCAGAGACAGTAGGAACTGAAAGAAATTTTCATTTCCATTTTCCATCAAAATAATCTAACGGATGCAACTATGGAGTACTACTTTTCCTTTCATTCTTTTTCTCCCCATGTTAAATCTATAATGGTTAAATAGTTCTGAGCATGGAGTATGTTCACATTTCTCACCAGACTGGTATGTGAGAACTGGTGGGAAGGCTGGGAAATTCTCATTTGCTTTGTGCATGGAGATACTGTTTTACACGTAATATGATAACATCTGGATGCTTACACCTCTGGGAAGAGCCTTCATTATATCTCTGTGCATTTTAATTCCTTGATATTTCTTAAGCTGATGGTATTGGAAATCAAAGGCAGGGGAAAAAGGACAAAAATCTAGAGATGTGAGTAAGGATTTAGCTTGATGCAACTGACTTTCATTTCCCTGGCTTCCTTCTTGAATCCTAATGGAAGCTATTACTAGGAAGCGAAAGGAGGGAAGGTCTGCCTAGTAAAAATGACAATATTTGAAAATTAGTGATTACTAATACAGAACCAGTTAAGAGGCAGAAATCAACTGTGGAGAGAGGCTGTATTAAGTTTTCACATATGCCAGTGAACTTCATTCCTGAGTTTGACATGTCTATTATCCCAGACATAAGACTCCTTACAGCAAAAGCTGTGATTCTTTAAGCAGTAATATTTAAATAAAGATTATTTTTGCTTTTTTGTATTTGATCCAACATCTGAGAAGAATGGGGGGGGAAGGGAGAGAGACGGTAGAAAGCTTCTAGAAACTCAAATGCCAATTTGGTGATTATTCCAATTCTCCTAGAAATTCTCCTGCCAAATTCTTTTTCACACAGGCTTTCTGTATGGCTTTTTGTACACCACTGCTTGCAGCCTGTATATGTTATGGCAGGGATCCAAGTGACTGCGGTAAGAACAGACCCAAGAGGGAGAGGGTGGAGTGAAAGGTTACAAGTTCAACAAGAAGCAATTCAAATCAAATTGAATCATAGCGTCTTAAAATAGTTATTTAACATAACTGTATTGTCTTAAATGAATCACCCTGAGTACTCTATTGATTCTCAGGCTGATTTTTTTTATTCCCTGTCTTGATGGGAGCTTTGATGTCTTAAAATCTGGTATGTAAAGTACATGAGAAGTTTCAGCTGAAGTGTCACAGATAGATTTTGGTGAAAAATGAGGGGAAAGACAATGTTCAAGACACAGAAAGAGGACCCTGCAGTAGACTCTGGGATAGAGACAAATGATATTGTTTATCTCCCTTGAGTGTTACCTTCACCATTCCCCTCTCTAACATTTAGCCATCGCAGGGCCCAGTTCGTAGTCCACGTCTTTCACGAAAGGCAAGGTTCACACAAGGTTCCTGAACTTACCATCTGCTGCCTTCCTCCCTCCTCCACAGACAAAGCGCCTATGCAAAAATAACCTAAACTATTAAACATAAGAGAAATCAAAACCTCGCCACAGAAGATAGGAGGAAAATTTGGACTTGTGTAAGTCTCGTACACGTGTTGAATAGCATTAAGCACTATCGCTATTGCTGCAAATATATGTCAGCCTCTTAAAAAAACCCACAAACTGTTATGACTTTCCTATTTTAGTCCTTGTAGAAAGACCAGCAACTCTGTTTTGGAAGAAAGCATTTTCAGTGAGTGGGCTGGCCCTACTCTTGCTGTTCACAGTGTTCGTTGTGGGTCACTGGGTTGTACTGTGACAGTACGTCTTGCCGTGGGCTGTGTCTGCTGCTCGCTGGAGTGAAGTGCTTTCCCTCAGGGGCAGACTGCTTCGCATTGCATTTGTTCGTTTACTTAGCATCTTTTTTTTCCAGGGGAGCTGCAGGGAAAACTTGAAATAATACGTCAATGTGTTTTGTAATGCTTTTTTGTTTTGATGACTGGGACCCTATTCAATGACATGAAATAGGTACCTAAATTAGACCTTCTAATACTTAAGTGAAACCCTGAGATCTTTATGACTGTCATGAAACTCAAGTATTGGCATGCGTTCAACAGGAGATCTGAGCTGCTGGTTGCTGTCTTGAACTTCGATGCTATGACAGGTGAGCTGCATGTGCCTCATCAACCCACGGTTGGATTCCTACAGGGATTTCTGCTTGTCATGCTTGGCTCTCATGCACTGATTGCCTAAAGGAAAGCTGGGGTTTTTTTTCCCCTCACACCTTCTGGGGTTTGGCCAGCTGAAACTGTAAACTTAATTTCATGCTTGTTCCTAGAAGCAATATAGCAAGCGAAAAGTGGGCGAGCTTTGGGGTCAGACCATCTTGGGGGTGGGAAAAGGGATACAACTGTATGGCTCCTAGTGCTGTGACACTGGCTGGTTAAAACACTGTCAGTGTGACTGCAGTGCTGATGTTCACATACAATGAGAAGGGAGACAGTGATGGTTGTATTCATATCCCATTGATGTGACCTAGGGCAGGATTTAATAAAGGGTAGAGAGCTACCACAAATCTTTCAGGATCAATTACTTTCAGGATCAATTATAGGATTGATTACAGCTGAGGTGGTGGGAGGAGGAGAGAGAAGAATAAGAGGGTTGATGAGCCTCATGTGTGTTCCTTTCAGATCAGCAGATGTAAAACATGTGCTATAAGGCTGTGAAAGATCTGGTATTAATACTGGGTCAGAGGCAGAGTGAAAAATTAATTATAATATGGAGAGAAACTGGGACCCTGCCCAATTTGGCATGCTGTGAGCTGACACCAGGAGTTCTCCTCTTGTAAGTCCCATCCTTCTCAATCCCCCCTGAAGTGTTATGCAAGAGCCAAACTTCAGTACTGGAGGTAAGAAATCTACCTCTGACAGTGTCAGGTGTGAGTGAGCAGATGTCGGTGTCTGCTGCTTGTTGGATCTGAGGCTGGGAATCTCTCATGGAAATGTTTACTCTGAAGCTTATCATGGTAAAAGGACAATGTTTGTTCAATTTAGATTATGCCAGGACTGCTGCTAAGAAGGGATTAACTTAGAAATCTGCGAAAGTATTCTGTACTCAGTGATATTTTTCTTTTTTTTTAATATTCTTCCATAGAGTTTATTTTAGTCTCTGCATTTTTTGCGCACGTGAATCTGAATAACATGTAAAGAGTGTTTTCTTACCAAATATTTAGGCTAGTATCTTGAAATGCACTGTCAATCTGGGTCCTGTTTGCAGCTCTAGGTATAAAGAGGGTCTTTGAGTTGGGACAGGTAGGTAATACATACCATTTCTTACCCTGTTATTAACTGGCCTTTCATCAAAATGTGATTTAGAATCTACGACTAATAATTCAGTAAAATCTTTTTCACTTTTGAAGCAAGGCACACGATGGGACACAATGTCTTTCTCATTACAGGATTTCAAACCTTATTAAAATTTAGGCAGATTCTACTGTTAGTTTGAAGTGCTATAAACTCTGACAGATGGGGATCTCTGTTATTGCTTTACTTATTATTATTTCTCAAGTATATTTAAAATTTTAAACAGCTTGATAAATATGCTAGAATTGTTACTGGTAATGCTAACTCCATACAGATCTCCTTTTACTTCTTTTTCATCTGTTTTTTAGTTTCCATTGTTATTGTCTCTGTTATTTTGGCTCTTGGTGAGGAAAAATAAATGAATCAAGTAGGTCTTTAGGGAATCCCATAGTATATTTGGCAAGATTTTAGGGGATTTGTTTTTATCCATGGATCTCTTGATCTCTTCACTTACAAACTCACCATATTTGAAGTCTTAAATCCTTGAAAAGAACTTTTTCCAGAAAATGTCAACATTAATAAATAGTGAAATGGGCAAATTAATAGCTGCTGGTACTGGCAGAATTCATTATCTGTGCTGCCAGGAGTGGGGAAATTAAGAATATATCAGTCCTAGAGGATTACTTTTGTAACGATGAGAAAAACATATACTTGATCTCTGCCAGACTCCAGTGATGCCAATTATCTGATCAGGTGAAACCAAATGTTCACATTGTGATACCTAGCAGTGGGCTTGATTTTTCAAAAGTTAAGTGTCCTGTGGCTTTACACTGTAAACAAAAGTATTTATATGCCTCCATAGTGTTATATATTGCCCTGTTCAGGATGGTTGTAATAGTAAATGCTACCATTTGATATTCTCCTGAACTGTCATTCATGTTGACTGCACAGCTATAACCTCATTTCGGTAGATGCTAGCAGGGGCTGGAGTTCAGTGCATATTTAGCTAGTCAGAGCTTGCATCTAGGGTGTCAGCTATTCATTTTCAAACTGCAAAACTTTCCTCGTTGTACCTAGTTTGACCTAGCAGTGGAGGAAAGACATTTCTTATCAGAAGTTGCAACATCGGTCACCTTAACAGCATAGGCTAAACAAAAAAATATAGTTTAAAAAAGGAACAGAAAATGAATCAACCAAGAATAGCATAGTTACTAGGAAGGTCTGTTGGAAGATAGGTGTTACAGGTTTGAATCTGAGTCTAGCAGAATTTGAAGCTAGTGTTTCCATTTCATGCCTGGAAGAATGATCTAATCAACATGATGCAAGAAGGACAGCAGTTACCATTGCTACCTGCCCTGGTCATAGTTCTGTATCAGCTGTGGTGCTTGGGAGGACCCAAGTCCCAGGTGGACAAAAATTCATATGGACCTGTTGTAGGCTCCAGGGTGATCAGAAGCTGTCAGAATATCTGACACTTTCTTCCTGTATTTCCCCAGATAGCACTCTCCATATCAAGGCATTTCCTTCGTAAAGCACAGGGATCCTGTATCCTTTTGTGCGAACTGGGCCTATGTTTTAAGTCCTGCAGTAAGCGTTTGTTTTATTGTGTCTGAATCTTGTCCCTTGGGTTATATTAACGTTCACAAAAGTGCCCAGAGAAGACCCCTTCTGTATAAGATGACAACTTTGCTGTGACCCCTCTGGTCATTGTTGCTCCCAATAAAATACAGTTGTTGTCTGAGGCACATATAATTTTGTCTCTATTTGTTGATGGTGAGAGTCTGCTTTGCTAAGGTGTGAATATATACATATATATATATATAATATTTTTAACACCAGGAATTTTGGTGTTTGGGGGCTCTGTGTGTGTGTTTTGTTTCAAGAAAAAGTTGTTTTCCACTGAAGAAGGGGGTAAGCTTCTATGTTCTTTGAGCAAATGTTTTGTTGAAGGAATTTACAGTCTCTTCTGTGTCTCTCTGAGCTGGGAGTGTTGGTAGTGAAACTGATGTTTATTCCTTAGGAAATCTGCAGTTTTTTCTTCTCTTGTTTTTGTTTGATGAGACAACAAAAAGTCTGCATAAGAGCCCTAGGCTGGAAAATCTGTGCACACAAAATACATCAGCTAGGACATACAAGCTGACTTGCATATTCCCTATAATCTGCACTGGTTTGTCAGCAGTGTGCATGGGTCACTTGGTTTTTGACTAAGCTGTAGCAGCATTTAAATATGGAGTATGAAAGCAGAAGCCCAGGGATGTGATTCAAACAGTGAATCTACAGGTAGAGAAAAATTAACTTAACTGCTGAGTGTACTGTGTGCATGGTTCTGCAGTCCAGGATGCAATGTGCTTTTATGGTGTCTGTACTATCTACATAAATGCTAGCACAGTTAGGGAAAAAAATACAGACAGGTTAAAAATAGCATCTGGGAATTTATGGTAAGAGCTTTTTTTTAAATTATTTAAGGTCTTGTTGTTGTGATTAAAAAATATAAACATACTTAAAACCTCTTATGTTGCTTCAGTTGCTCTGACTTGCTACTTTGTCGTTTTAATGTTTCCAGGACCTTCAGTCAATCTATCTTGCACTTATAAAAATGAAATAAGTCATTGTCATGCCTATGAATGTTTTATTGAGGAAAATTAATAGATTTTTAGAAGTAGCAATTGAAATAAACATGTGTAACCGAATAATATTCCTTTACTATAAATAATCCACTTGACAAACAGAAATAACTGTTGTTGTGGCAAGTGCATAGCTCTGCAACCGCTTAGAAATACAGCAAAGCTGTGACGTTTTTGTGAACCTCCTTGAGAAAAGCTTTCAAGTGCTGGTTAATTCTGTGCCTTTTCCAATTCATGCCTGAATTACTCCATGCAATGGAATTGTTTTGTATGCAGCTTGACAAATATGACGAGTTTTTCAGCCATTTCTGTGGGAGCCTAACAACGTGACCTGACATCTGTCAATGCCAGAACGGTATGTCAGTTCAGGAAACTTAGAAATTACCTACAAATCATATGTGTTGTGTTAGCAGAGGATTAGCTTGCATGGAGAAGCAGAGTGACCAAGCATAGAACTCCTTATGGTCCAGTTTCATTGCTGGATTTTTTTTTTTAATAATGTCTTATTTTCCTCCCTCCTTTCTTTGTCTCTGACAATAGAGTGCTCTTGTTTCATAGCATGAAATTGGAGGATGACAACAGTGGGTTCTTCTACAGAGATAATGGAATAATGTGGCATTCTCCTTTCAAGAGAAAAATTCTCCTGCATACAGACTGTCTGCCTTCACACTGAGGGCATGGTCTCCTGGTAGTCTGTGCTACAGCAGTATTATTTGCATTCATACCCTGCTGGGGCATGAACAGAGTAACTTCACTGATGGGCGGATGGCCTTACTCAGTGGATAGACTATAACAGAGCCAGAGTCTCCAGAACAGAAGGTGTTCCTCTGACTTAAGTGGGTGTAGAAGCCAAGTATGACAGAAGAGACCTCTGCCATTCGTCGTTAGTTTGACTGTCCCTTTGCATCTTTGCTAGTTTTGTTTATTTTCTTGTTATTGGATGATACAGACACTTTTGCATTCCGCAGTTCTGCAAATGGTGTTATAGGCTTTAAGGGAACATTTAGTTCCATGCAGTGATTTATGAGGGTAATGGTGACAGCAACAATTGTGAGACACGTCTTTTTTTGTGTGTGGGGTTGGTTTTTTTTTTTTTAATTAGACTTCAGCACTGGTAATGTGGAGCTCAGAGCAGCAGAGAGCTACGGACCACAACACTGTGGGCTGTAAAGAACCATGCAGCTGGATTAATGCTGTCTGTACAACACCTTCCACAGAATTTGGGGGGTGTTGTAGCTTACTGATGCCACTTCTATTTGTCTTTTGAGTAATTAACATCCACTTTCTTTAGCAATAGTTTATGCAGCTGTTCTGTGGCCCCATATGTTTTTGAGGTCATGCCATAGAGCAGGTGTGGAAAAAAATATTAAATTTGGGTAGTGCAGATATCGGAATCAGAGATTGGTTTTCCTGTAGCTCTTGAGCTCTTAAGAATGAGCAAGAGAAAGCAGAGGTGGAAAATTTCTCTGCAGACTCCCCATTTTCCACTGGTATCAGGAAAGGTTTGCCCTTGGGATGTTATCCTGTTGTGGAACAAATATCACTACTTCAGGATCATGTTGGTGCCAACTTTGCTGTTCAGCTTAGCTGAGCAGGATTTGTTTCTTAATTTTTTTTTTTTTGTAAAATGTGTGTGTTGGTTATTTATCATAAAGCCTTTGTAACTTCCTTCCTGAAGCTTATTTTAAGCCATGACTGAGGTGCTATAAACACTGGTACTTGTAGAGCTCCCACATAGTCTGTCTGCTGCACCAACCTGTATTTAAAATGTCTTAATGAATAGCTTGCTGCTGTCATGGAAAGCTGATTGCCCCATCCACTTCGCAGTGCGGAAAGTAGGGAAAAGAAGAAACACTGGTGCAGATTTTTGTTATGCTTCTTTTGGCAGTAGACTCTCATTTGGGAATGATACTGTTGTCACCTTCCTTGAAAGGAGAAGAGTACTGGGTTGGTCTGAGAGATGCTCTGCCCCTGTGGTAGGAAACAGGTCTCCTGGGAGGATTCTTGCCCATCAGTGAGTAAAGCAGTATGTGCAAATACAAAGATCTAGGAGACTTTGTGGTATGTTTTTATTTCTATTTATTCTTCTTCTGTAGGGGATTTCTGTCATCTACAGAACAAAACTCCCAGAGCCACAGAAAGAGTTCTTGTCTCAAAAGTGTTGTTGTGACATTATAGCTTTATCCCAGACTCATGAAGAATTGAGCCTTTATAGTGCATTGCTGCTCTCTCTCCTCTGGTACTTTCTGAGATAGCAACCTGAAGGAAAAGCTTCAACTGGCTGATGAGAAAGGCATTACCCCTTCTCTAGCCTAGGTCTGATGCTCATGAAGGAAGAAGCATCAGAGGACTTCCACCAGCCAGAGACTTAAGCATTGTCACCAAGAGTTTCCTCAAGTGCTACCATCATACAAAGACACTAATGGGTTTTTCTCAGATGAGATTAGGCTCTGAAGAAAGTAATCATGTTACACTCAAAGAGTTAATGGAGTTGAGCCTTATGTGCCAGCTTTCTCCTCTTGGGAAGTGTCAAGCAATTCCTTTTATTGTGTCTTGCCTTGCAGAGATGATCAAGGAACTGAGAGCTGAGACCAGCAGCAGGAGGAAGTGGGGAGTGTGTTCATGTGTGACCTCTGAGAGAACTAGGCATGGTAGCCATAGAGCTGCTGTCCCAATTGTAGTGTTGATGCTGTTGAGTTCAGAAATGTAATGGAGATGGCATTTTGCCCCTGAACATCTAACACAGTCACTTCATTAGCGTGGCTTCTTGCAGCCTGCTGATGCACTGCTGCTATGCTATTACCTAAGCATTCTTACCTCATAGGGCTATTGCTTGCTACACATGACTATTCTCCTTATCATCTGTGATTTCCAATTATTTTATTTTAAAGCTGGATGACAGCATGTACAAGACTTTTTTTTTTTTTTTCCCCCCCCTGCATTCATATTTCTTTGCCTTTTAGTTTGGTAGTCTTGTTGCCAAGGGGATGTCCTAACATGTTGCTTGGCCAGTGCATGATTCTCGGATTGATTCATTGGGAAACTGCAAGCTCAACTTGCAGTATCATCTGCACACTAACAATCACAGTCTAAAAATAAGCTGGTTTCCTGATAGATTGAGGTCACACATTAGAGTGGTTGCCTCTTTCCACCTGGATCGAAAGTGCTTGGAGAGATGTTCCAAGCAAAAATTAACACTAATTGAACAACAGAGTTTCCATTTCAGTACAGCAGATAGACTTACTAAAACAGACATACAGAGCTCATTAGCAAAATAAAAGGCCTTGATATACTCGGTCACAGGACAGTGAAATTGCTCTGCAGTGGGCTGTGCCAACCTGGGTTCAGTTGCAAGGGAATGCTGCCAGTCTATCTGAAGGAGTTTTCTTCTTGCCAGGTGTACTCGAGGAAGGGTGCTTGCTGGCAGATGCTCTTGGAACGTGTTGAATTTGGGCATCCTGCAGTCCCTAGCCCTTTTATCTCCCAGTCTGTTTAACCCCTTGTTTTTTGCTGGCTGTGCCGTCTGCAGGACAAATTATTGGCTGTCTGAAACTGTTCTCTAGCGGAGGTCCTGAAGAGAGATCATTTTGACAAAGCCTATTTTAATGAGGAATGAGTTCAATCCAATTAATGAATTGAAATAAGAGGTTTTCTTTTCCTCTCTTTTTCTTCTTAGTCCCCTGTTAACCATTTAGTTAACTGACACAGGCTTAGGGGATATACAAAGAGTGATCTAAGTTTTGGCTGCCCCTAACAGATCATGAAATAGGATATAAGCTTATCTGAACCATCAAGAGAAACTGTTTGTCTGTTACACTGTATATTTTCCATTCACATGGACTCCATAGTAATAGCAACAGTCTCTTTTGCTACTCTCCCACTGTTTATTTTCCTTTGCCTGATAACAGCAATACTGTTTCACGCTATGAGCTCCTGACAAAAACTGAGTGGGGAAAATTGTCCTTTCTCTTTGAACTGTGCCTTCTGTTTTACATCTAACAATTATAAGCTACTGAAATCAAGATTGTTAAATAATATTGCAGTCTGCATGAAAGAATGAAGGGCAGAGGAGACTGGAAATCAAGGCAAGGCAGGCAGCAATGCAATAACAAGGAACCTCTTTATTCCACATAGCCTGATGCCGAATATGACTTCTCTGCAAATATCCATGATGTCTAAGGCTTGCCAGTTTTCCACCCATAGTCATATCTTTTCATGAATGAGATTTCCTCATCTAGTAATAGATAAAATATGGTTTCCTGTCTTAAATTGCTTTTCTTGCTCAGACATTCTTTTGCTGCAAGTTAGGAAACCTAACTGGTTGAACGGGTTTGGTCATGATTTCAGCTATTCAAGCTCTGTTTTATTGATATTGAAAATTTTAACATGTATGTAAGGGTATTTTATGGTGTTTGTGTATGCATAAAGATTTTTTTTTTTATAGTTTGGGAACATAAAACTCCAGGAACTCAATGAACAGTTAAATTGCAATAGGCAATGTTTCCTAGCATATTTTGAATATGAATTATATTTTGCCTTTATTAAATTCTAATAAGAAAGGGCTTTCTTTGAGGTGTGTAGGGCATCAATTATACATATATATAAAAATCTAAGACATCATCACTTTTGGGGAAAAAAAAAAAAAATGCAGTAATTGCTAGTACACCCGATTTAGCTTTCATGTCCCAGCAGCCTCAGTTGAAAATTGAACATTGCTACCCATTGTGGGAACTTTAAAATGTATGCAAGACATATAATCTATAAGCGATTTCTAGAAAAGTATGAATTACCATTTCCCAGAATTATTGCAGAATTTGTCTTGTATGCGTTATAGAATTACCACACGGAGCAGAAACTGTTCATTTGACCTTGGTTAGCTTCTGCTACACTGGTTCTGGGTACCAGATCAAGTGATTATGTATTCAAGGCCTGTAGTTAAAGTAGTTTGCTGTCATGTTATGTGCGTACCTCCTGCTTGCAGGTCACAGCCCCAAGTCTGTCCAGTCTCTTTTGGGACCGTTTTTTGTTGGGGCCCTGGAATAATAATGTAAAATGAGCTCTGCTTCCATTTGCCTGAAATTATACACTGCACAAGCCAGTATCGCTAGTCAAAACTTCTAGCATCAGTATTAAAAACTGGGTTCTTTGTGTAGGCAGAGAAATGTTACAGGCTTCTGATTGCATTGGCAAGATTTTTGCTGGCTGGTTCTTCGTTGGGAAGTGGAAAAATGTCAGCATACAATAGACATGTCAGTTTTGACTAGCTTATCCCCCTCCTTTGACTACAGGGTGATAAGGGGTATAGGGGTAGTACTGAATGTGCTGGCATTAGTATGATGTTTCTTCCATTCCTTGCTGATGTAGCAGCCAGAGAATTGTTCATGCAACAGGCTTTAAATGATTTCTAATATCATTTTATAAAGGCCACATACTTTTAGATCTAGATGTGTGCTGTGACAAAACTGCAATTCTTGTACTATTTGACAAAATTATGTGTTCATCCAACACCTTAGAACATGATGTGCAAAGAGAAGTGATTGAATTAATATGAGATTTTTAAAAATAAGCACAGAACGCTAGACTGTAGTGCTAGATAACCTTTGTCACTTGTGGGCTCTTTCAGCTGGACAGATAATTCCTTGCCCTGCGATTTATATGATCTCTAAAATCATTCAAAGCTAATAACCTGAGGGTTTGACATTGATATAGTTGCTGTTCAAAACCCCATATAAGCCTCTATATGGAGCTTTTTGCATTTCTACGTCTGGTACCTGTGATGGTATTCTTGGATGAATGATGTTGATATGAGTTATCATATCATAGACTTTGCTCTGCCTTTCCTTGGAGATCTTTCTTCTCACAGTTTCTCTTTCCTTAACTATCTCTAACTTTCCACTGAATGTTGACTTCCAAGGCAGGGTAATAAAATATGATATTCCAGTGGATGTGAAAACAATGTCTAGAGTATTATATGCTGCAGTTCTACCAGATATCTTCCTATTTTCCTCTCATTGCTACTAAACTAAATAAAACTACTCTTCTCACCGCCCTCTTCCCTTTAACACTTCTGTTCTTTGTCATGTAACTAATTAAAACAGACAGTAATCCCTCTAAAGTTTTATTTTTAAAAAATCTCAGACTACATGGTTATCTGTTCTTAACCAGATAGTTTAAACTGCCTTAGAAAGTAATCCGTGTATGCCAGTATTGCAATATGAATTGTGTGTGTTACTTTGACTCTAGTGAAAGAAGGAATATTAATTTCAATTAATAAATGCCTGGATATATTTCATAATGGTAGTTTATGAAGCTACTATTTGCTACTAGACATCATTTTTCAAATGCATGCTTTTGTAGTCATGTACATTTACAGATGTCATAATGATGACATAATTTGTCCATAGTGCTATTCGGTAGATTCAGTTTCACATGACTAGGACACTATATTCTTCATATCCTGATCCTTTGATGCAATATGAGGTATTTAATTTGGTTCTGGCTAGTTTTTCATTGGTCTGTATGAAGATGGAAAACATGCATGCTTATCCACTGTGTATTAAGCTCATATATGAGTTAGAAGTGTGGTTACATGCTGGTGTAATTGTTTTGATATTTCTTTTGCTGGTAATACGTATTGAAACTGTTGATAAAATGTATTCAATGCTTCTTGATGAGATAAAGCTGTTGTGTTTACTGGATTCTGACAGATGCAAGAAAAATGCTAACAGAGTGTAGATTTGGGTAATTTGTTTAGTTTTATTTTTCTTTCATTTAAAAGCAATTTCTCATCTATAACTGCTTTTCACTTGCTGCTGATTTCCAATGTAGCAATAGCATGAATTGGGCTATTGATGGATATTTATGATATCTTCTGACTTTGGTGCCTTTAGTTGGCAGTTTATAATTTCTACATTATTGAATTTTACTGAAACTTAACACCTCTACAATTGTATTCTACATCTACTCTTACAGGTATATTTCTTGATTTTCTTCATATCTGTAGAAGATCACTATACACGGTTGTGTTCAGTCTCTGAACACACAATTCAGAGCCTGGCATTCCCACTGTAACAATCACGTGTAGCTTGAACTGGGAGATATATTTTTCAGAAATCTATATAAACATCTGATAAATATTTACACTTGATAAATATATAGTCTGTTTTCTGAATTCAATGGGCAGTGATATGTTGCATTTCTCAGTTTAAGATAGGGTTTAAAAATAATGCAGTAAATCTCCTGCCAGATGTTTCCTTTCTGCTTCATATAGCAAGCAGTTCATGTATATCTAATGATACCTAAGGTGGACTGAAATTAAAGGAAGAAAATAGAAAGAACAGACAACCTATTATTCCTTTCAATGATATTATATTGAGTTTTGACCTTGATAGAGCTCTACACAGGATCCATATGTGCAGGGAAGCGGAAATAAACAGGATGGGGATGGAGTAACCTGTGGAGGCTTGAACTACCAACACCCAAACTCTGTAACCATGGTCAGTAAAGGAGGGAAAGTGAAAGTCAAAGGTGTCAGTGTGGAAAAGGGGATCTGGGAAGCCATAAGGAGATAATAGAGAGGCTAGTGTGTACAGGACCTGGAAAAAGAAAGAAACTGCAGGAAAGTAGAACAGAAGAGTCCCCTTATTAACATCACATGCTCACCAGACCTAGCAGTGGAGTGTAGCAGTCAGACCTAATCTGGTCTCCAAAAGTCACTCTTCCTTTTAGCTGACAACACTCCCCCTTGCTGTCCCTTAACATCAAAGGTGTTGCAGTTAGAATAGATAGCTTTGGGATTTCACATTGTTGAGGGAACAGAATAACATCCCTTTCCTTGGTCCTGTTATCTCAGAGAGCTGAGAAAATCCAGAGTCTAGCTCAACATTGTGGAATACTTTTCCATTTTGAGTAGCAGTCAACCACTGGGATTTATAAGGTTATTTGAATGTGCAATTTTGAAATCTGAATATTTGTATTTTCCTTCTGTTGGGGGGAAAAAAAATACTGAGGAGAATTGAAGAAGTTGTTCCAGGAATTCTTTTAGGCTTTCTTCTCTCTGTGAGATACAACAGAAATAAGTCTCAGTGCTTGCAGACCTGAAGGAAATAAGAGCAATTAGTGATTTGGGGTGAGGAAGATCAGAACCACAGAGGAATTGTGTGATAATGAGTGATGTGTCAAAGCAAAAAGGTTCTAGGCAGTAGAGTTACAATTGCCACATTGGTTTGGTGGAAAACATAAACTTGGCAAGAGCAAAGAGAAGTAATAACTAGTGTAAACTGAAAGACTTGAACTGCTTACTCATGGACACATTAGCATGGTTGATTACAGCAGGTGATATCTGAGGTCCTCTGATACCTCACCTGGAGGTCCGTGTTGTATTCTGAGGGTGCCTGAAGAGTTACACTTTACTGAACTCGGAGAGGTCACAGTTTGCAATATTTTTAGAGTGCTTGCTCAAAATATAGGAAACCTATGAAACAATGTAATCAATTTTATAAGGTAGATGCTAATTATTATAGCCTGCATCTTGTTTATAGCATAATATTGCATACAGGGAAAGGATTCCTGTATCTATTGGGGGATGAAACAGCCTTGGTCTCTCAAATACTTTTATTCTGAACTGGCACCTCTGAAAGAAGCTAATGCCTATTCTAGACTGCTATCTACACCTACATGCAGTTCTTGGTGATGCCTCTTCATCTGGGATTCACTGAGCTTTTAGAGGCAGGACAGAAAATGGTCGTTTGCAAAACTACTTGGAAATATCTCTGTTGGAGCTGAATTAACTACTCCTTTTCATTGCCACCTCTGAAAAGTCAGGAGGTTCTTGCAATGCTAGAATAAAGTGGGAAACAACATAAAGACCAAAAAAAGTTGCATTTGATAACAAAACAAATGAAAAACAGTATGTGCATTTTTCTGGGAAGAACAATATATCATGACAGTTACATTATTAAAATGGCTGTGTGGGGGTGGTTTTTTTTTTGGGTAACTGGAGAGGTTGATGCAACAGATTATTAATCTGGGGGCTTCTGCACAGACCAAGATGACACACTAGTTACCCACCTCTGCTGCAGCATGCAGGGAGAATTCTGTTAAGGAAACAGAGACTAACTATCATGCCAGTGATTTTTATTTAATACATTTAACTGGGTTTTACTAGGAAAAAAGAAGGATAAAAAGGAACACACCCCAGTATGAGTAACTTCTCAAAAGTAGGTCAGCCAAGTTTACATTTCATGCTTTGACCAGTGCAGAAAACAAGTGCGATTGTCTCTTGGTAGAGATGCAAACACGTTTTTCTGGGACCTAAAGCCACTTCAGGCTTCGTTTTTTGGGGGACTTAACTAGAACTCTTGACAGTGGGGTTTTTTTCTTTATTTTTTCCTTTTTGAAGCACATTCTCTTTATTTATATGTAAATAATCTTTTCCTATACTTTTTTTCAGAAGAAATTCCAGTTCAGACATATTAAATTAAACAGAGCAGCAAAATAGTATGTATTGCATATGGGATGAATAACTTATTCAGGACTAGTAAGGCTGTCAGCCAGACAATGAGGAGGATTCCTACAACTTTCTTGATGATTTTTGTCTCTGATTCCCACTTTGCTTGTATTCAGCTATTATTTTAGTTGAGGTTTTGTTTCCAAACTATAATTTCATTAACATCGTGATGACTGTAATTAAATGTCTTTGTCATCAGAAATCCAAGTAAAACTGGTTTCCATTTATTCTTTCTTGAAAAATTCTGTCAGTGGTGCCTTGTCTCTTCTTTGTCATGGCATCAATCATGCCCTCATTTCACATTGTATTTAGCCTATTTGTTTACAATAATGCACCAGCAGCTATCAAGGCTGTGAATTAATTTTTGTATCTTTGTATTGATATGGGACTGGAAAGACAAAACAAAGACAATTGCAGTACAAGAGCTGCCCATACGATCAAAATAGCCTATATGGACCAGCTGCCAACATCCTGTCACTTTGACTAAATTCATGACAATGAAACTGCTCTTTTCTTACAAGTCTGAGTAAAACACTGTATTCAAAGACTATTGAATTTTGGGCAATTAGAGGTCTGAATCTGATTTATGTGGCTGGAAGCCTCTTTCTGTGAGGCTACTAGTAAAAGGCAAATGTGGTATTTGTAAACAGAACATTCAAATGCTTCGACTCCTTCAAAAAATTTATAGCAGCTGTTATGGACTAAAGAGACATGGCTAATATGTTATAGCTGTTTTTTCTAATGCAGTTGAAAAGCTGAATTCCTCAAAATCAAAGAATCTAATTTTCTGCAGTATAAAAGATAATGCCCTTACAGGGATAAAATCTTATTAAAAGCTAGGAAACTATGAAAAGTCAGAGTGTTAGTGGGACCTTACAAGAATCTGTGCTGGGATCTGCAATGCTCAACATCTTAGTAACCACTTTGAATAGTAGCGAACTCTGAATTTGCTGATGACGGCAAATGATTTAGAATAGTAAAGGCTGAATGAAGAGAGTCAAAAAAGTACCTTCTGATACCAAAGAATAAAATAACAGCTGAAGTTTCATCCAGTTAAATTTAAAAAAGAAAAAGTAGAGAACCAACTAAATCTTGGGTGTTTTGTGCTGGCCTCTGGGCCAATTTATATTGATCTCTGGGAACAGGATCTTGGGCCAGAAATAGTCTACAAAAGCATTACTTGATTGTTTCTTAGGAAAGTCAAGGGAAGAGCAAATAATGCTAGAGGAATCCAGAATCAGAGTACAAAATGTTACATAAATCAGTGTTTGTTCCTACATAGGAAATATTTTTCCTTGCATTTTGGGTTGTCTAGTTAAAAAGGTTCTGCTATGGCTGGGAAAGGAAAAGGAAAAAAGGATGGCCCAGGTCTAGAAGTCTTCAGCCTGGAGGGAGATGACAGGAGGCCGTAGAAGTGCAAGCACTGCGTGGAAGAATAACTGGGAGCAACTCTTCAGGGTCTTACTCACCAGAGGAGCTAGGAAGCATTGCGTGAACTTGACAGGCAAGGTAAAACTTCCCTGAGTGTGCAATAAGTGCAGAACTCCTTACCATGGGATATTGTAGAGGTAATTTTATGTCACAAATTTAGTCAAGGCAATTCAGGGAAGAAAATCCATCTTGACAGTTATATTCAAAGACACCACCACTGCTGTCTCAGGTTTTGTGCCAGAAAATGCTTGAGGCTGGAAGATAGTTCTGGTGGAGTATGCTGTGTTTCCTGCCCACTCAGTGTCTTTCTCGGACATCTGCAGTTTGTCCTTGTTAATTATATGGTCCTTGGGCCGGACCTGGTATACGTGCAAGTTATGATGAAGAACAACAGTTTTTTATTTGCTTAAAGATTTGCATTTTTTCAAGTTTTAATTGTATTTTGTGATACAGCAGGACAACAAAACCTTTGCCAATGTGTCTTACTCTTACAACCAAAAGCACATGTATGTCTTTCTCGTCTGTCAACCAGGATGTATTTCACCAGATCCAGATGTCTCAGAGGAAAAGTGAAGCAGCTGAAGGGGGCTAGAAGACTTTTTTTTTTTTTATTATGGTCTTTTTATCTTCATGAAATACTGTGGGGTTTTTATTTTTCTTTTTCTTTTCTTAAATAACAACTAAAAAATAGGAGTAAGACAAATGTTTTCCTAAGTATTTTACAGATGTTTCTCAGAATACTCTTTTAAAATACTCTGATCATTCAAGCTTTTCATGTCTGAGAAATTTAATTTTGTTCTGTTTTTAAGGATTTGGGGAAGTGGGGAGAGAAGAGTGATAAGTTAATGTTATGAACCTGATGTTATGGCTCCTGAATTTCTCTTCTGTTTCACTAGTCTGAAATGCTGTTGATAGCAAAGGGTACTGGAGGAGATCATGGAACAGAAGGAAATGCTTTGTGAAGCAACATAAAACTTCTTTATAACAAAGAACATCTTTCTTCTTCTGGAGATAGCTCACATGAATAATCTGCATTAGAACTGTGACTGAAGCAATAGCTAGCTTGTTTGAAAGTGCAAACATCCCATATAATGCTCATCAACACGTTTGGTTTAGGTTAATTTTACTTCCCCCCTCCCGCCTTATCCCCCTGTCTTGTATGCTGTCATATGGAAGGGGAATTACAGATGACTGTGATGTGGTGGCTTGGAAGTCTGTGTGAACTGGAAAAACTGGAAATACATGTAATTTGGGTGTGTAACACTGATCATCCACACACAGATGAGAAGTGAATGAACAATCTACCCTAATAATACCTCATAGGAATGAATAGCTCTTCAGATGGCATGTATTTTTCTTTTTATTCCACTGAGGAAACCAGGAAGCCTTTATAACTGTTAAAAATATTTAAATAAAGCAAGGGAAAAAAACTTATTACTTTTGCACACTGTTTTTACTCAAATATGTCTAAAAGTGAAATCTTTAGTGTTTAAATTGGTGCAAAATTGGTAGTTCTGTAGAAAGTTGTTTTATGGCTGTTTGTTGATACAGATAACATAAAAATGAAAGCTACTAAAGATGGCAACAGCAGCCTATGTTCAAATCATGACCTGTCAAATTAATGGCTCTTCAAGATTCACAGACTCATTTAGTTTTCTGGAGTGTCCTTACTATGAGAGAGAAGTTAAAAAGCAAAGGGTCAGGGTCTCTGGTCAACATCAGCAAGCAGTGAGGCCGTGTAGTAACTACTCTCTGTGATCTCACAGTAAATATATAAAGAATCAAGTTAAGACTTGGAGTGAGTTGATGTTAAGTCCTACCAAAGTGTAACTCAGCCAATAAGTCATTAAGTTTCCTCTTTGGGGCCTGTATAGTTTTTTGGTGGCAAGTTTAGAGCTGTAAAATTAATGTCTCATATTCCTTTCAACATGGCCAGCAGAAAAAATTAAAATTTATCTCTCCTCTTACAAGTGTCTTATAAATGATCTTGGCATGCAATGGAGAAACAAGATTGTGAGAGTAAAAGAGGACTCTCAGTGACATGTGCAATGTCGGGCAAGGACTCTCTACTTGCTCTGTAGTTTTGGGGATGGGGATGTCAGGCCTGTGGTGAACATTGACGTGCAAAGGCATCTCAATTTACCATAGAACAGGAAGTTTAAATTACTGAAGTCTGTTCAAATGAATTACTAAGAAGCTATCACATATTTGTGTAGCACAAGGGGAAAAAGGTAATCATAAAAAAAATGCTTTAGCATAAAGTGTGATAAACTAATATACTTCAGATATATTCATAGGATTCCCTTGTATTCATACAAGGTTATATAGCTTAGAGTTTTTTTTGGAATAAGAATCCAGAAATCATGTCATCCAGAGAGATCTTAATGAGGTTGGCACAGGCTCTCCTGTCAAGTTCAACAAGGCCAAGTGCAAGGTCCTGCACCTGGGTCGGGGCAATCCCAAATACAAGTACAGTCTGGGCAGAGAGTGGATAGAGAGCAGCCCTGAGGATGATTTGGAAGTGTTGGTGGATAAAAAGCTGCACATGAGCAGGCAGTGCGCACAGGCAACCCAGAAAGCCAACTGTATCCTGGGCTGTATCAGGAGAAGTGTGGCCAGCAGGTCGAGGGAGGGGATTCTGCCCCTCTACTCTGCTCTGGTGAGACCCCACCTGGAGTGCTGCGTCCAGCTGTGGAACCCTCAACATCAGAGGGATATTAACTGGTTGGAGCAAGTCTAGAGGAGGCCACAAAGTTGATAAGGGGCTGGAGCACCTCTCCTATGGAGACATGCTGAGAGAGGAGAAAGGTCTGGGAAAACCTTATAGAAGCCTTCCAGTACCTGAAGGGGCCTACAAGAAAGCTGGGGAGGGGGGACTTTTGCAAGGGCTTGTAGTGACAGGACAAGGGGTAACAGGTTTAAATTCAAAGTTTGGAGGTTTAGATTGGATATCAAGAAGAAATCCTTCAAGGAGAGTGTGTTGAAAGGCTCAAACAGGTTGCCCAGAGAAGCTGTGGATGCCCCATCCCTGGAAGTGTTCAAGGCCAGGCTGGATGAGGCTTTGAGCAACCTGGTCTAGTGGAAGGTGTCCCTGCCCATGGCAGGGGGGTTGGAACTAGATGTTCTTTAAGGTCCCTTCCAAGCCAAACCATTCTGTGATTCTATGAAATTTGTGTCTGTGTTAACTAGGTGGTGACAATTACATAGTTGGAAGTTGCCTGCTTGTCAGGCCAAAAGTATGTCTCCTAAGTCCATGAGTCTAAGCTGGTCCCATTTCTTATTCTCCTTTGCTTTGTTCACTCCCTTGCTTTTTTTCCCTGGTAGTTAGCTGTGTTAATGTCCTGCTGA
>NW_010268741.1:35135-69068 GCF_000690775.1 Eurypyga helias
TTTCCAAGGCTTATTGACTAGATACAGTCTGATAATTTCCAGTCATCACAGCAAATCATCAACGTGCACCTCAGTGGCAGAGATTTGTTAAAACAGATTTTCAGTGCAGTATGAGCTGTGTATCCAGATGCTCAGATGATGAGTGTCTTGGGAGCACTTATCTACAGCTTAAAATTTCACCACATTAGTTTTACCCATGTGTCACCTCATGCATACTACAAATGCACACCTCATTAATGCTGATGTCTTTTGCTCTAGAGCTCAGTTTCAAATCCACTTCAGTTCTGAACAAGTAAGCTAAACTTTGTGGGTTTTATTCAATTCATGAACTTGGTAGAAGTTGTTTTCTTTTTTCCTGGTGTGTTCATTAGGCAATTGCCCTCAGATTCAAGTTATTTAAGAAATTATTTAAGAAAATAGAATACCAAACTCTGGCAAGGTCCTCATTATAATCCAAAGAATTATAAAAATGGCAGAATCTTGGGTAAGGAATGTCTTTGTTAACATCAACAATTTAGTTTTTTTAAATTTTTTTTTTTTACATCAACATGCTTTAAAAGTGTCCTCCTTTTGTTAGAAAACACTTTCTTTAAGGAAAACAAAATCAGTATAAAAGCGTGGCATGGAAATAACATCCTTGATGAGTGTTGGGCTATGGTCAGCTAAAGACTGGAATCAAGGAAACAACCTGAATGCAAACCAGCTATCAAAAGATTGGTGTTGTGTGGGTGTGGGGTTTTTGGGTTGTGGTGTTTGTTTTTTTTTAATATGTGTGGGGTTTGTTTTTTTTTTTTTTTTAAAGCAAGGAAGAAGATTGTCCTTAGGCATTTAACCAGTGTCAGGTAATCTAAAATGGTGGTTATCCAGCACTTCTAACTCATCAGGACTGGCAGCTTCAGCATGCAGAGAAACATCACAGAGATTAAATTGTCAAAAGAACCTTTCTTGTGGCTGATGTATCCCAGTATTAACCTCATTTGTTGTTTGGATATATATCTACTGTAAAAGAACAAATAACCTATGAGTTTTTTTGTCTTCTGCCAATTGCACTTCAGATTGATTCACAAAACGTTAATTAGATCAACTTTATAAGGAGTACGTATTTAATCAGTTTGAATATTTTAAAAGTAATTTAATTATCCCGTGTCAGAACATCAATGTTAAAGAACTAAAAAAGAAATGGCATGACTTTAATATCAAATGAGAACAAACTGTCTTAAAATACCAGCACAATTTCAAACAGCCAGTGGTTAGTTTGGTCTGGATAACTTGTCATTGTAGGATGTAATAATATAATTAATTTTATCCTTTGTGTGTGTGTGTGTTTGTTTTTCTTTCTTTCTTCCTGGATGATAGATTTATTAGAAAAGCATTTGGATTTTTTGGAGAGGAGGATCTTCCAGATACAGGCTATTAATTTAAAACACTTCTTTTTTTCTCTCAAAACATAAACAAAACAATGAAGCAGAAATTTTCATATTGTCCTTACATGATCTTTGTTAGTGTTTTTCATAAACTTCAAATACATTGGTGCCCTTTGAAAGTAACTCCAGTCAACATGGGATATGTTTGCATTTCAGAACTGTTTTTTGTATTACATGCATTTTTATGAAAGTCATGACAAATCTATCCATTTTTTTTTGAAAATTTGAATGTACTTAAGTGCTGATACAGTACCAACACACCAAAAAGTAAGTAAACTTTAAAAAAGCAAATGCTTCATCAAAAAAGTTCTCAGTCATTTTAAATGAGGCAATAATGCAACCCCTAGCTGGTCAAAAAACAGTGGAAATACCAAAGCTGGTTTCCTATGGGTCTGTGTCCTGCTTTCTAGACTGCTGAGGTTACAGAGATTCCTGTTCGGTTTGCAAAGGGAAGTGCATCTTGTTGCTCCTATGGAGTTAAGTGCTTGTTGGTGGCATCCCATAGGCACAGAGTAGCATCTTCCTTATTTCACAAAACAATTATTGCCTTATACTTAGTCCAGGCAGTAGTTTAAATATCTTTCCTCTATCCAGGCTGAATTTTTTCTTTTTTTTTTTTCTCCAGGTTTTTATTTTTTAAATTTGATAGATTTGGAAGTTACTGTTAGCAATGATGAACATAGTGTAATTGCCTGAGTTGTTCCTGCAAAAAATCAGGCCCCTCCCCATCGTGCCCCCAAAATGCGTGATCTAAATGAAATGCTAAGACATCTACAGCATAGACCAATCTTTCTCTGTTTTAATACAACTTTACTAGTTTTAAAATTAGAAGAATTAGAACAGGTTGCCCAGAGAAGCTATGGATACCCCATCCCTGGAAGTGATATTAGAAAAATATTTTCTTGCGAAGTGTCAAAAATTGTTGCTTGGGACTTTTTGGGGTTTGAGCACTTTCCAGTGCTTGGAGTTACTTGAGCCTCTGGTCCTGCAGGTGGGAAGCTTCCAGCCAGCCCATCCTCCTTTTCTTCTAGGAGCAGAGTTTCAAGACTTTAGTCTGAGTGCTGCAGCTGCAATAGACAGATTCTCTTGATCTCTAGGCATTTTCACCAGACTAACTGCCTGGTATTACAGGAATCTTTCCCCTTACAGGTGACATAACTGCTTTTCTTACTTTGTATGTGAAAGGCTTTAAGCTTATTACAGGGTGGATGGTATGTGTTTTTGTTGAAGTGAAGCTATGGGATGGTCTAAAAATCAGCTATATGGTTATGTTCTGTGCTGGAGGACTAGGTTTGATAGCCCAGATCAGATTAGTAGGAGTCATGATCTCATTGTTATTTGTAGTGCTACAGCACCTTCCCTACTGACACAGCAAAAGCAGCAAATGGCCCCAGACATGAACTAAAGAATTTATAAAGCATAGGACTGAAAAGGTCATGTAATCCTGATTAGGTGGAATCAACTGTTCCTAAATTCCTGTGTGTTGTATGGTGCTAAGCAATAGAGTGTTTTGCAAACACTCAACATTTAAATAAGGTATAGTGTTAATCTAATTTTAGTTCTCTCTTCTTTTTGAATCTGTTCCTGAAATACTTTGGTGTTTGTTTCTTTTCTGTCTTCCTCTTTTGTGAGAGATAAAGTGAAAACTTTGCTGGTAGGGCTTCTTCTCATGAGAGTTCCTCTTTTGTCAGCCTTTAAACCCTGACCTCACAGCTCAGTACCTAAGAGATATCTGAGCCCAAACAGAACTCAGTTGATTTAATAGGAAAAGGGACATGCAAGCACTGTATGTTGATGAAAATTTTGATCTGACATGGCTTCCGCATTTCTATTTATTTTTCATGATCCCACCCTGGCCATTCATTCCTTCCTTAGGCTTGCCTGCTCTGTTATGCTGGAATTTTTATTTAATCTCTTTCATCCCAAAGAGAATTCAGCTCATTAAAGTACCAGGAAAGATTTTCAGCAGAGGATTACAGGCTCAGGAGATGTCTGTGGACGTGTGTACACTGTGCATATGTGTGTGTGTTGGTAAGAAAGAGGGAAGGGGAAGTGACCAAAATAAGGAAGCTCTCCTAAATCTTCTCACGTAGAAAGTAATGTGTTTTTGTGTGTTTGTTTCTTTCTCCAATTGCCACTTCTCAGACTCTGTGTCTGTTTCTCAGAGAATGCCAAACTCGGTACTTAAAAAGCTAGTGTGCATTTTAAAGTTTCACTCTAATATCAGGCATCTGTGAACCTTTTTGGGTTTCTTTTCATGAAATCAGCAATAATAAACAACAGGAACTGCTTTAAAAAAGCTTTGCGTTCATGATGACTAACCAGTTCTGTGGTTTCTACTTCTTTCCACTGAACCACTGAAAGAGATATGGAAACAGATAGTTTAAAACTTCGCTCTTTATATCAGTAGTTTATTTTAATTATTTTTTAATCAAAATGTAAAGGATTACATTTTAATGGAATTTTTCTCTTGCTATCACCCACTTTTTTTTTCATTTTAGCATAAGGTTGGTTAGTTGAAGTGAAGTAGGACATAAGGATAAATTAAAGTTTTCAATAGCCTAAATTGTTTAGGCTTGCTATAGGAGATCTGTACTGGAACCAAGGCTGGCATAATTTCTCCTTCCACTTTAGCAATTGCTACTGTGAAAAAGTGTCATGGCTATAAATCTAAGGATTCAAGCATCCATTTTACCTTGTATTTGCTTCCTACACCAATTGATGGGGTCCTTTGAAAGCTCAAGTATGTAGGCAATAACTTGGTAATAACCTGAATATCCCCATACAGAGAAGCATGAAGAATTATGCAAGTTGAAGGAATAGGCAAAAAACCTTGAAGGTTTGATACAGGCCACTTTCCCATACCAAGGCCAGTACCTTCTTATGCCTAAGTCTTGATAGATATACATGTATCCAACCTGTGATATAGACTGCAATGTCCCAAGGCTATCCTATTTCTAGTAACTAGGGAGACACGTGTGACTCACAGCTAGAGCTCATTATTCTAATGAGCTTTAAAGAATGCTATTGGGTTAGTCATCTCCCAGTCAATGCTGTTGCAAATCCAAAGTAAAGAGTTAAAATTATGAACCAAATATCTACTGCAATGACAGGAAAAAAATGTTGTGAGGTTTTATATGCATACAGCAAATACACAGCATTACCTTATGAAAAGAAAGGATGTTCACGAAGATGATCAGAGGGCTGGAGTACCTCTCCTATGAAGAAAGGCTGAGAGAGTTGGGCTTGTTCAGCCTGGAGAGGAGAAGGCTCCGGGGAGCCCTTATAGCACCTTCCAGTACCTGAAGGGGCTACAAGGAAGCTGGGGGGGGGGACTTTTTACAAGGGCCTGTAGTGACAGGACAAGGGGGAACGGGTTTAAATTGAAAGTGGGGAGGGTTAGATTGGATATCAGGAAGAAGTTCTTCCCGGGGAGGGTGGTGAGGCACTGGAACAGGTTGCCCACGGAAGCTGTGGATGCCCCATCCCTGGGAGTGTTCAAGACCAGGCTGGATGAGGCCTTGAGCAACCTGGTCTAGTGGAAGGTGTCCCTGCCCATGGCAGGGGGGTTGCAACTAGATGGTCTTTAAGGTCCCTTCCTACCCAAACCATTCTATGATTCTAAGAAACTGCTGAGTGCATGTATTTTTAAGTTGTTTAGCCCTTGAATCATTACTGTTAATTTATGGGATCACCTAAAAAAGAATACTTGCCTGGAGATTTTCCCCTTTCACAGTAAAGCTACCTAGGCCATACCTGTATGCTATATATGGGACACTCCTTTTGCCACAAGTATAGAGCATAGGAAGGAAACATGGGAACAGTCTGGTGACAGCACTTAAACTTATTCTTTTCTTGTTTGTTTTACAAACTAACACAACTAGTTTGTCTAGTTGAGGAGAAAAAGGAAATCCAACAAGAATGCAATGATAGACTTGCAAGAAGAGGAAAAACCACCATAGGGGATGTAACTACACTTATATATCTAATGAGAGAAGTGGGGGAAAGTGGTAGGAAGAGGTGCTGAAAGGAGACAGGGGAAAAAAAAAATGACTGCAAAAGTAATGTAGGGTTGCAGAGACTCTGAAGTGAAACATGTATGAGAAGGTCATGATAGTGAGAGCATCAGCGGGCAGGGAGACGTGCTCAGTACATGCTGTGAGAGGCCATCTCCAGTACCTTCCCTCTCCCTAGAGCATGCAGGTGCATTGTGGACCCCTGTCTGGGCCGCCCACTTCCTTCATCCTGCCCCTGCAACTCTTTGTTGCAGTTCTTCCCCATCTCCTCCCACGGACTTGGCCCTTTTAATTGTATTTGTAACTTTCCCTGAGACACATGAAACTGTGTGATGGCCAGCACAGTGCCATGTGTTCCCATTGCTATCTGGTCCAGGTCAGAAGATGGGGTAAAGGGACCACTGCTGAGCTATTGCCTCTGAGTCTGCCAGGTCAAGCTCTTAGGGAATGCTTGCATAGAGAAGAAAGCACAGTGTGCATCTTCTCAAAGGCAAATCCAGACTAGAAGTATTAGCATTCACTCACATAAAAGATAAGTTCTTCATTCAGTGATCAAGAAAGTGGCTGCTGTCAAACTCAAAACATCTTTAAGCTAAAATTAACATGAATCCCATTTTTTTTTTTAATCAAATGTTTCTGCCAGATCCAGCAAACAGCTTATTATTCTTTCAGTTTCTTTTGTTACTCTGCTGTTGTTGATAGGCTTAGCCTTTTTACTCAGCTCCAGTAAATGAGCATGGTGCCTCTTTTTCCTTCTGTTAAGCACTCATTCACAGCATCGGAGCCAATGTGAAGCCTTTGCTTTGCAGGTCACTCCAACTGGGTCCTGCCAGCCTTACCTGCTTTGACTGGCATATACTATGAGCTTACAATTTAATCAAATGATTTCTCAGTTATGCCCTGTAATTTCTAGAAGATCCATCACAGAAAGACATGTAAACTGGCCTGAAATATAACTAATGGTACCATATTCTGCTTTAAGCTGCAGTGCCAAGATAGGCTAATGGAAGTCTGGGGTTAGTTATTGAAGTTATTTTATTGAAGATAGTTTTGTGGAAATATAACATTTAGTTAGATGTCATCATGCTACGCTGTAGAGCAACCATCACTGGATGTAGTTGGAGGGAAAAAATAAGACTCTTCCTAAAGTTTTTGAAACATCGAAGGAAACACATGGCTGAGGTAAATTCTTCTTGAAGAGTCTGTCATTATTTTACATTGACGAATAAAAAAATTGAAACAAAGGCCAAAACAACAAATAGAAAAACACAACCAAATAAAATAAAAAGAACAAAAATCAAAACCCCCAACCCCCTCCAAAATACTCCAATCATAGTTTGGATGGTTCTCTTCATCCTTCAGATAGAACTCGTTTACTAGGAATACCAAAGTTGGAAATTCTACCAAGAAGTCTTGACTTTGGTTTCATCCCACCCAAACTGAGACAACCGAATTGTATATTTAGTCACACAAGGCTTCCTCTACAGTTGACAGAAGATATTTCAGAATGACTAGAAAGGCAGATAGACTACACTGACTAGAAGCAGAGTTCTTAGAGTTTTAAGGAAAGTGTCTGAAATTAGATAAGATGAATCCAGACCTTGAGACATCAAAGATGTTTCAGAGGAGATCTTTCAACCACTTTTTTTAATCATAAAAATGAACTGGTTAAAAATGATAATAATATTAACGAAGTGACATATAAAGCTTTTAACCTGTAGCAATCCAACCAAGTTTGGCAGTTTGGCCTTTATTTATCTTCAGTTTGAAGACAGACTTGGAAACAAAGCCGAACCCATAGTGTCTGACATATGCCTCCACATTCCAGATTGTACTACCTCACTGCCATGTAGAGGAGAAAAACCAACCTGCTCCTATGCAACTCATGTAAATATTGTAGGATTTCTGCCTTATAGCTGGCAAGCAGATCATGAGTTTATTGAAACAAAATAGCATGTTTTCTTTGTATTTGATTCCCATATGCCACTTAAGATGTCTCTTAGCTGAAAATGAGAAACATTTTACTGCTGGGGAACCATTGCTCTGAATTCAATGGTTAGCAGGTTCCTGTCTGAAACAACAATACTGGGTGTTTGATTTGCGATTAGCCATCTGACTATCCTCTGCTTTTTTCTGGGTTGACAGATTTTAAATGTTTGACTCTTCATGTGAGATATTCTTAATGTTTGGGTGGTGTTTGGCTTTTTATTTTTTCCCCTGGGATTCAGAACGTGTTAATAAAGTTCCTATTCACAGCAGGCTATTGAAAACAGTTTTCTTGAATTTTTGAATAGAAAATTAGCAACTGTTTTCTCACTTTTTTTTTTCATTTCCTCCAGTAGACTACCTGGTATAAAAATATTTTAATCCACAGAGTAGGAAGTCCTTTTCTTTTTTTAGTGATAAAAATGTATACTCACACTATCGTCTCTTCTCCCTAATGACAGATGATCGGACGAGGGGGAATGGTCTCAAGCTGCGCCAGGGGAGGTTTAGATTGGATGTAAGGAAGAAGTTCTTCACCGAAAGGGTTATCACACACTGGAACAGGCTGCCCAGGGAGGTGGTGGAGTCACCATCCCTGGATGTGTTTAAGAGACGGGTGGATGAGGTGCTGAGAGATATGGTTTAGTGGTGGACAGATATGGTTGGACTGGATGATCTCTAAGGTCTTTTCCAACCTAGTGATTCTATGATCTCTGTAATAACTATTTTGAACAGTAGAATGTGATAAATATTGCGGTGTTGGTATGAATTCAGGTTCAAGAACATGAATCCAAATTCAGTTTTAAAGTAGATTATGATACCCTATGTAATGCATAATAACAACATATCCAAAATTACAGTAGTCACTGAAATTTTCACTGTACATGTATGTATAAGTTCATTCATGAATGTGTGTATGTATATGCCTTTTAAATAATTAAATTATTTATATAGATATTTTATACACACACACACAGAGACATTTAATATGTTTGAGGATTGTTTTCCACTTGTGCCACGTCAATTATTAAAATTGCCTTAGTAGGCTCATTCAGCCATATTGCACTGATGGTTATTTTCTCTTCCTATTTTCTTTTTTCTGACTGTCTCTGGCAGACATATTTCAAAGAGGAAGATAACATATCCCCCATCTCATTCTCCATGTTCGCAAACAAAATGATCCTCTGAACACAGAGAGGCCCACTGTATCTTGGACCAACAGCGATGCAGATGAGCATTATTTGTGTAGGCATGGCAAGGTGTACAACAAAGGCAGTCAGCGTTGTAAGTGACAGCAGAACATTTCATCCTTTCATCTTGGTTTGAGGAGTCCTGACTTTATGGTGAGTTTGTGCCTAGGTGTCTGTATAGGATTGCCCAAGGAGTTACTGCTTCTGTGTTTGTCTGCCTCCCTGCCTCTGCTCTGCCCTGTATGGCTCTCTCCTGTGCATGGTTGTGGATGAGCTAATAGCTAGTTCTGCTTTTTTGTTTCCCTTTCTCCCTTCTCTATGTTTACAGTAAAGTGCCTGCATTGCAATTGCAGCAAATATGCTGAATTGTCTAAATGATGTGTAGGAGGGACTCACTTCCTTTGGTGCAATATCTTTTTTTGTCTTTTTTTTTTTCTTGGAGGGGTTTTTCAGATAAAGTTGAGCAAGACCCTGTTGGAGCTTTTATTTCTATTGCAGTTGCGAAAGATAGAAGCAGCTTTCTCAGTGCATGTGAATGACTCCTACAGAACTCCATAAGGCCTTGGGTCCACAGGGGATGACTGTTTTCCCAATGATGCAGTAAAAAACTAGTCGCAGACTGGGTGGAAGCAGGAGGGTGTGGGAAAAGATTCCTCATCTATAAGTGTTCTACAAATACCAGTGAATTTAATGGTCCAATGCAAGGCTCCCTGCCATTTCACAGCACAGACTGCATCCTCTGACAGGGCTCATTTTGCAGACATGATTCTCTTTCATCTGTGAGGATACCAACTTTCCCTTCCTCTAAAAATTACACTAATACGTCTTTCTGCGGTGGCCTGTGTGTACATTGAGACAAATATTAGGAAACTTGATCTGTCTTTTAATGCAGTTTAGCAGTTGGAAATAAGGAGATCCAGCATCATGTAACCAAGGAGTTTTCATGAACCACAGGCAAGTGCTCCACAGACCACAGGGCTGGAACTTCTCAACTAATGCATTTCCCAAATGCTGCATAGCCATCGCTAACTGCTCTTGCCACCACAGGGTCTGAATGCCTTCTCATTACTTTAACTCATCACATTTAGTTTTTACAAACAACTCAAATAGAAATTACTATAGCTAAGGCTGCCTGGTGATTTCCATTATAAAACACTGTTTTCAGTACCTTATAACTTCTCCAAAGTTTAATTTGTTTGTAGTTTTCCGCACCAAATGTTTGATTTCATTTTTTTGGGGATGACAGGAAGGGGGAAGAGAGGAAGGAATGATGGTGGGTAATAAGAATAAATAGGCCAATATAAAAGCTGAAAAGATATTTTTATAAGAGAATAATGGAAAAAATGTGTATTCTTTACCAGACTCATATGGGAGTAAAGATAGTAGAGGGTGTTTGTGCCATGGAAGGTGGTTCCTGTGTTGTTCCTTTATAAATGTACCCATAGTTGCACCTTTTGAAAACCTGTTTTCAGATGGTCAGAATTGTGACAGCTGGTAGTTAATTTCTATGATGCTGCGTGTGCTCCTACCCCTTGCCAGCACTCGCGTGACATTAGCAGAGCCATCCTGAACATACCCCCACTGGAGGTGGTGTGGAACCCGTTGGTCCTCACCA
Organism: Eurypyga helias; assembly: GCF_000690775.1. NCBI lineage: Eukaryota > Metazoa > Chordata > Aves > Eurypygiformes > Eurypygidae > Eurypyga > Eurypyga helias. The sequence continues at coordinate 45,367 of NW_010268741.1, forward strand.
TGGCCACAAGCTGCTGTGACACTGGGCAAGGGACCCAAAACTCTTGATTCAAGGACATGTGAATAGAAAAGAGAAGGTGAACAGGCTGTTGGGGGCAAATGGCAAGTTGGGTGTGGGTGTCATGAGGGGGATCAAGGGGGAAATAGGGCAGGAGAAGACCAGGAAACTTGGAAATGACAGCTGAAAGACTAGCTCTGAATGCTGCTAATATACAACTTCTGGAGGACTTAAGCATGTGCCTGTGTGCACACAATTACACAGTTCTGAACTGCAGGAGCACTAATGATTTTTTCCATTTTTTCCAAGGGTGTCCAGTGCTTAGAGGGCGAATGAGGGCTATGTCATAATGGCAGCTGCTTCCTGCAGAATTCCTTCCTCCTTTGTGGCAGATAAAGAGAAAATGGCTTTTTTGGCTTCTCTGTGAGTTGTAATCCACACTTCTAATTTGCTAAGTAGTCATTTGTTAGGTGGGGTTTTTATTGTTGTTTAACTAAAAACTGTTCAGTGTAAAATAGACATTATGCTGATGAACTCCATGGAAATAAGCCCTTATGAAACTTATTCTGCCTTCAGAACTGATTTTTGATAATATTGTGTTAATAAGCCATGTGACTACATATTTAAACATTTAAGTAGTTTGATCTATTTTCATTAAGTGCTTTTTTCATTGAGAACAGTCCATCCTGTGCATTAAATAGATAGAGACTCTCTGGGGGGAAATAACTGTACGATACTTGAAAGAAACACTGTCTTGGCATGGAGCAAAGAGAAGAAAAATGTAAGGTTTCCTGTGCAAACTTACTTGGACACTTTTAACATTTCAAAACCTTAACAGTTCTACCCTAGTGTTGTATTAAATTAAAACTGTAGTTGTTATTTAAGATAATCTGGAAATTATTTCTCTAAGTCTTTTCACATATGTGTGTGCTCAAACATATATATGTGTTTATGTAAAGCGTATTTATTAGGTATGCATAGAAATATGTGAAGAGATATATGTTGAGCCAGAACATTCTCACTCCTTATCTGCCTCATGAGACCTCCAAAATGATGGTTTCCTGTTTACTTGTTAATTCATCATTATAAAATCCAAATGCTCTTAATGTTCTCAGTGATCCTTGTGCATATCTGGAGTTTTAAGAATGCCCTTTATTTTCATAAAATGAAAAGACTACATTGTTTATATCACTTGTAATTTTAACAAAAAGAATGCAGAATGTTTTTAAAAAACGTTATCCCATCATCTGCATGGTAATTACTGGGGATATTCACTGAAGATTTTGAAAGGACACTCTTTAAGCTGTTCTTGTATTCATATTACTTTCAAACACTATATTTAAAAGCAAATTAATATCTTGCTTAGGTGTTACCATTGATTCTGCAATTGATTCTGCAAGGTGATCTGCTGATGCTGAACAAAGGAGAATAAAAGGGGTTGCCTTGGTGTGTTAAAGCTTAAAAACGATGTTATGTCTTTGCCAACCCGTGTCCTTTCCTGGCTGATTCTGAGACCAGATGTCAGACCTGCTGAGTCAGTTTTCTGTGAGGTTCATTGAGGATTTGGGAAATAATAATGACAAAAATACATGTGGGCACTTCAGTTCTGTTCTCTGGATCTTCAGAAAACTACAGGTTTGGACAGCTTGACCTTGTTGTAATTCACACAGAGCTTGTGCTGGAAATTCCAGTTTTCTGCCATTGGAACAAGCACAGATCCTATCCTGGAGAAGCTTCTAGCCATTCCCAGACATTGTTTATGTCAAGAGTTCAGAAGGATGTGAGCCAACTCACTTAACTCTTTGTACCATTTATCTCCCTGTCTCCCACCCAATCTTGACTTTTTTCCACTGTTATGAAAAAAAAAGGTTTTATAGCTGTCTTTACAGCAGTCTCTGCTGATGTCCCCAGCAAGCATAGTGTCACTACAATGCAATAAGCCAGTCCTAAGAGGGCTTTCAGATATGTGGTCAGTGACCAGTTTTGCATATGTTTCCTCTCCACCTCTTTAATTTCCTCTCCGCATGTGTACTGCCCTCAGACAGTGATGGATACTCAGCTGGAGCACACACATTGTCACAGGCATTGATCTCCCCTCCGCTTGGGGAATTTCGCTGGCTATCCCTTCTCTGCAGCTTTCTTGCCATTGAAATGATTGAGTTTGATCAGGGTTTTGACATTTAACCTGTTATTTTTACTTACAAAGTCTCTGTCTTTAAACACTTCCCATGTAAATTATGGGTAGCCTTCAAAAAGCTTTGTGCAGCTGAAGATTGCCCATTTTAAATGTGTTTTGTTGGGATATGTTTGATTCCACAGGGAAAAGAAAGGTTTAACTGGTTGTTTAGTAATATCTTCTGTAGAGGCTTGGGAGTGTAATTTATTTTCTTTTTTTTCCTCCCTACAGAACTATTTGTCGTTTTCACACTTTTCTTTCCCCCTTACCTTCATATTTTATGCCTCAAATTAATTACCCAGAGATGTTACTGGGTAGCTGGGTATTGCTGTACACTGGTTGCTCTTCATGCATTTGATGCAAGGGGAAGTCTGATCTCTGCTAATCCATTTGAACACTTGATGTTAACCACACTGTGCTCCTCGATGAAAGGAAGTGTTTCATGGTTCCAGCTGGAAATCTTATTTTCTTATTTGGTCAATGCCAAGTCCTCAGCTGCACATTGTGTTCTTGTGTGCGAGCTGTAAGATAAGAAGGAATTTTGAGAAACTGAATCTGTCCTATTGTTGTACCTGGACACCAATTATTTCTTCACGTGATGATGCAATCTATCATTTACAGGTTGTGTATTCTCATCTTTGGCTGACACTGCTGCCATTGTGGTTATCCAAATTGGATATCGTCATGAGGCATCTTGATTCCTTCTTGGGAATGATGCCACAATCTGTCCTAATGCTTTTCCTGTGGGCCAGTTGCCCACAGATGGATAATGGATGAATTTTCTGTTAAAGTTGTGCTAAAAGTGTTTAATTGTGGAAAACTTTTCATTAAGAACAACTTAATGAAAGATTTTAAGAAACTCTTCTCCATGGAATGTTTTACATTTATGAAGAGTTCAAAGACAGAAAATGATATGTCTGAAAGTTGGAAAAAAATCATTCCTATTCCTGTACCGAAACAGTTGAATAAAAATGATAAGGAATGCCAGGTTAATAAAGACATGGTCAATAAAGCTGATTAAAAATAAAGCCCTGAAATTGTTTAATAAACAAAACAAAAAAATCCTCCTCAGAGGTTGTGGTGCATAAGTATTGAGTATTGTTTTGTTCTGGCTACCAGAGGTTTGCATTCAGACATGCCACCAGAAATATTTTTTTGGGTGCAGCATGGGCTATAACCACAGAATATTTGATCCTAATTCTCTTGTCTTGGATCCCATTACTAATACCATTTCTGTTTAAATAGCTCTGCATCCTGTTTAACTGAACTATTTTTAAAGCACGTGGAGTAAATGGTTTTAAGTATGAAAACTGAACAAAATATGACTTGATGGCTTATTTTTCTGAAGTCTCGACGCACTTTGTTAAAGTACATTTTGTCCATTTAATCAGCTAACCGTTAACATTACATTCCTTCAGAGAAGTTTACTTTTTCATTCCATTCTTCAGAAATTTTGTGTATTTTCTCATACCTTTAACTACATTGTGTAGGTTAATGAGGTCAGATTATTCTTGAAGAATGGGAAGGTTCTGACATTTAACGTAGAGACATGCAGCAAAGCCTATTAATGTGAAGTCACCAGATGTTTTATACAAGATCATTGACTGGTAGCAGGAAAAAAAAAATTGCATTTTTCCAGCAGGCAGTTCCTTAGCTTTACAAAACAAGCCCCAAACCCACAGCTTTAACTGAGTTTTAAGATGTTGAATTAGAAATTAATAAGGCACCAATGCTTTCTCTTGCCTAAGAATTTGGAGAAAGCAAAGAATGCTGGTGACAAGTCAGAGCAATATTGGTCAAATTAAGCTGGAAATGTAAACACATGGTGAATTCTTACATTTAGAAGGCTTTCTCAAAAGATATATTTTTAGATGACAAAGAACAAAAATCCTTTCAAAATAAATAAATACATGTTTTTGTTTTCCCTTTTGTGCAAAGAAAATGCAGGTTGGCTTGTACAAATACAGAAAATATTCTGCATGTGCTTGTTAACTTCTATACTTCATTGTCCTTCACTTCACAAATAAGTAAACATGGAACTGTTTGCGTAAAGGAGCAATTGTTGAGTCCTAGTTCAGTCTACTTATTCAAGCTGGATATCCTAACTTATGGAATATTTTCTTCTTGTTTTGGTGTTTATGTCAAGGGGACTCTGCTTAGTGCACAAAATAATGAGGTTTCCTTTGAAGTTTTGTAGAGTCTGAGTTAGTCTGTAGCCAATTGAGTGCAGAAAATGGTCATTTTACTTTCATCCCTTTTTATCTAAAGAGAGCATCCCTGCCTCTTGCCACACTGTTTTATTCAAACCCATGCCTCAAACAAGAAGAGATGACAGAACAGTTAAATTACACAAAGAACCTTTTTCTATGTAGCAATGCCAATTTTCAACACCTGGATTTTTGGGTTTAATATTAGCTAAGGCAAGGTAAATAATACAGTGGGAAAATGAATCCTGAAAAATGCACTTACTATTTTTTTCAGAATGTCATTATACAATTATCTATCAATCCTTGTGCCATTAGGGAATTGATTCTAAATTGTGTGTCATCTTTCTAGTAAAGTATTCTAGTAAAACTGTGATAGTATTTTCTTGTTCCTGTACTGAGCTCTCTGAGGCAGAGACATGGGTTTAATTTGAGGGCAATCAGATGCTAGTTTTTAAGACACTTCTTGTTTATTTACCACAATAGAAATTTCAGTGGTACAAGGCAAGCAGGAAAACAAAGCAGGTTGGCTCAAATTTCGATCACACTCTTTGAATGGGGACTATGCTGCATATGTAAATCAGATCTGTGGTCTAAAAGAAGTCTGGAGGGCTTTAAAAGGCTTTAAATGGATGGGTGTCTTAATGTCCCTGCATCATTCCCACAGTCCTGTTGGCTAACTGGACTGAATCTGGCCTCTTCCACTGTTCTTAATCTACCTATAGTCTTGCTCTGTTTCTTTGTTTATGTGAGGGGACAGAGACACGTTTGTCCTTCTGTTCAAGTTTTCCCCCTTTATCCCTGCCTGGCCACTATGCCAAGCAAGAACCAGGGCCATTTGAGACTTACAATTCAAAAGCAAACCTGGTATTGGGGTGACAGTGGGCACTGCTACACTTTAGAAAAACAAGGCGTTCTTTGAAAAACAAAGTTATTGAAACCACATTTCTTACAGCTTTATATGTTGTGATTTAACCCCAGTCTCTTCAGCTCCTGCTTCTCCTGTCCTTGTTTCATATTCTCTCCACCCCTCTCCCCAGGAATCACATTTCAGCAACGCTCCACTTTTCTGTGACACTTACTTTTGTCCCTTGTTTGGCATGCTGTCAAAAAAACTACATAAGCACTGGATTTCCAGCTAAGCACAGTCTCGCATAAGGAAAAAAATATTTTCAGTTATTTACCCCTTTGTCCATATTTCTTTAACAGACACTTTCTAGGGAGCTTGCATCATTCTCCTTTGAGATCTCATTAGCAGCTTGAAAATCTGAGGTCACTTGAAAAGAGCAGGAAAATCTTGAAACTTTATAATTCTCTATATATTTGTTATTTGGATGAATATTTTCCAAGACTGATTCACCAATAACTAATATTTGTTGGCTTGAGAAATGCCTCAAGCATTAACAAAGAGTTAAGATGGTGGAGTGGTGGTGTTCTACAGAAACCTGTTTTATCTCATTGCTAACAAAATGACTACTTTTTTTTTTCCTTTGAAAACTCTGTGCATGATCTGTTGTTCAAATAGGGTTTAATTAAAATTTTAAGAGCTTTCTCTGATTTAGTGTGGGTGGGTATCTACTTGAGCACTGGGATATACTGATACAAAATCCTAACCCTTATTACAAAAACAACTTAGTGATTTTTTTTTTCTATTGCTCCCCTAATGCAGAAAAGCCTTATTTCTGTTTTTGCCTACAGCTGCACGCTGACCTGAAGTCATAAGTATTTTTTTTTAAACTTGTATATTACATTCAGTTCTTCAGTACTTTGGTCATAGAGTTAGTGCTTCGCCACATGAAAAGTTATATGCTTTTAATTCATTATATGGGGAAAGGTCCTCTATGTTACACTTCATTTGGCTTTCTGTTCTGTAGGTCAGATATTCTGAAAGATGTATCAGAAGATTTAAGCTTGATATTCTGATACAGATTTTCTGGCTATATTATATTTAACATTCTCAGAATAATTTTAATACCACCATAAAATTTAAGATTCATAGAGTAAAAGGGCAAAAGGATCCATTCTGTCATCTTCCCTTACCTGTTCATTCGTTATACTTAATCCAGTTACTAATGTATTGAGCCAGGTGTCATGAACTTGATTAAATAGTGTCATCCAGTAAAACTTCATTCAGTGGCTCTTGTTATACCTTTCATGGAAGTTATGGAAGTTAATCCCCTCAGTCTTCCCTTTCTGAAGGCCTACGTGTACTGTAATTACAGAACTCTCAACATCACCTTTGAAATTAACTGGACATTACAACTCTGTCTTCAAGGCATTTGCTCCTGTTCCCCATCATTTTTGTGGATCTTTATTGCATTCTCCAATATTTTCAAAATTCTCCTTTGCAGTAGGTGTAGCAAAACCACATAGTATATTCCAACATGTGTTTTAAAAGGTTCCATATACAGATAGTGTTATATTTCCTTTCTTCTTTACTTTTTTTACATCCTTCTTGACTTCATGTTTTTGTTGGGTTTTTTTGGGTGTATATATACATATATATATACACATCCCCTCTCCCCGCCCCAAAAAAAACCCCAAACCTCTGACTATAGCTGAATTCTTTGTGACCTAGGACATAGTTCTCTCTCATGTTGACTCCTTGGTTCTGTGACTGCAAATTGGTTTACCCCTAAAAAGTCATGGCAACTGGAGGAGATCCATGGTGACTGGAAAAAAAATGAATGTTACACCCATTATTCAGAAAATTAAGTTGGAATTAGAAACTATATATGGGTGAACCTTATCTCAGTCCATGGAAATATCTTGGAATGTGCCCCCTTTAAATTAATTTCCAAGCATACAAAGCATAAAAAGGCAGTCAGAAATGGTCTACCCAGTGTCCCAAGGGAAAAACATGCTTCACTAGTATTGCTTCCTTCTATAGTTAAACAGCTTTCCTGTGGATGAGCAACAAGTGAAACCTGTCTTGACTTCAGTAAGACTTTTGATACTGCCTCCCTCAACATCCTTATTTGTAAGCTTAGAGACATATGGAAGGGATGAACTGGCTGTTTTAGGTGGATTGAAAATGTCTGGATTTCCAGGTTTAGATGATGACTTGATGTTTAGTAATGAGTGGATAAATACTGTGCATCAAGGTTAAATACTGAAGCTCCTGTTATTGAATGACTTTATCAGCAGTCTGGAGGATAAAATTCCTTAGAAAATATAAAGAAAACATTAAAGAAACATTTAAACACAGCATTAAATTTGGAGGGTTGACTGGTGAATGGCAGAACTTCAGTCAAGACAGATCTATGGTCGGAGTCAATAGGAAGGATTTCAGTAAAAAGCATACATTTCCACACCAGGACCAAAATAATAGCATGTAACATTAAGACTCGACAGGATCAGTCAGGGCTTGCAAGTGCCCTCTTGGTCCTGAAAAGTAGGATAAGCTAGCAGATTGAGACAAGTAATTATTCTTCTCTGCTCAGCGTTATAAGTGTGGAAGACTGCATCCATTTTTGGGCCTCCGTATTCAAAGGACTGTTAAAAAGACTGGCTGCCATTGACAGGAGGCTGCCAAGGTGTTCAGGAACCTAAGGCATGTGACCTGCCTGGAGAGGTTGAAGGATCTGGAAATACTGAACTTGATGGGAGGAAGCTAAGGTTCAGTCTAACAGCTGCCTGTAGATACTTGCAGGCAGTTACAAAGATGATGCTGCCAAGCTCTTTTCATTGATGGAAGATGGTGTAAAGAGGCCCAAACCTGCATTTTGCAAGGTTTACTGGCCATGATGTTAGGAAGGAATCTCATGTGGAGGGTTATGCAACACTGGAACTGGTTCTGTCCTTAGAGGATATAGACTGGCCAGACAAAATTTCAGCTGACCTGACCTCACTTCATGTAGGAGATTGTTGTGCTTGGGCAGAAAGCTGGGGTAGATGATCTCCAGACATGCCCTCCAATCAGAGTTCAATGGTTCTGTAATATATAGTTGTGTTTCTATGCATCAAAGTCCCAAATATTTTACATAACCATTCAGAACGAACTTCGCATCATTTAATATTTCATCAGTCTTCTATCCTATCAGTAGGCTTTATCAACAGTATGCAGTTTATGCTATCAAATTGTTGAATGCCAGGCCTCCTGGAGAAATGCTGCTGTTTCCTACACTAATCAATGAAGACTCTTGTTTGATACATAATTTTGTTATTTGTTAATCTATGCCACTGATGAAGTGTTTCTTTTTAGTGATAGTCTTAAGGCAAATGGCTTATATTTTACAGTCTAAATGTAAAAAACACAGTTGCCTTTATCAATCAAGCAAGTAATTTTCCCTCAAAAATTGAAATCAGGTTTGTTTGTTGTGTGACCATTTTTCTATAAAATCATAGTGACTGGTACTGATTATCTTTCAGACCTGCTAGTGGTTTTGCTTTAGTTTGTTGTTAATACAGTCCTATGTCATCTGTTCCATCACTATGCCTGGGATTGATGCCAGGTGACCTTGAGCTTAGTGATGACCCTTTTGTAAAAGACTTAGTGTTTTCCATTCTTCCAGAATTTTCCCTGTGTTCCAGGACTTGCTACGCACAAATATCGGTAACTGTGAAATTGTTTGCCAGCTCTTTAATGAACCTTAGATCTGGTTATTTAGGCCAGCTGGTCTTGAAAACATTTAGTGGACACATCTTTAGCTTTGTGAAACTAACCCCACATGAACTGCTTGAATGTGTGCACACACGTCCTACTTGTGGATACTCTGCTTACCCCCAGTCTAGTTACTTTTATTGGTTATAAAGAGATCTGAAACACCTGCCTTGTTTTCACACTGAGGTGCATCTTAAGGTCAGATAATTCTCACTCATCCCTTTAAACACTTCTGATAATTTTTTTCCCCATATGTATCTTGTAATGACACTAATTTTCTTTCCATACAAACTTATATCCTCTTTCGTACTTTGACCAATAATCTTGTATCAATAGCCTTTTCTTAACACATTAATCTGTATTTATCCAAATTCATTCAGGTGTGAGTTAGGTTATGGTTATTGATAAGTTTTAATATGCAAGTAGTATGTATCTGGGTGTATATATGTATCTGCCCATCCATTACATCTTTGTGAAATATGTTAGCCAGGGATACTTAATGATGAGAGATTTGGTAAAGAGTAGTTTATAAAGTTTAGGAAAGATCAAGTATTATTTCTCTGATAAGATGAAATACACAGCCTAAGTTAAATTATTTATATTATTGCCATTAGTGCATGCTCTCAGTACCATCTATACTTAGTGTTTCCTACTTGAACCCCTCAGTGAGCCTCTTGGCATTTTTGGAAAAACTCTAAACTTTGTTAGTTTTTCTAAGTGACAAATTTGACCTCTTGTCTTTTTCAGCATCTAGGTAACCAGAGTTGTTTGGAAGGAAGTATGCTCTTGCCTACACTCTTATCCTTCCTTTCTGTGCCCTAGGAACTAGATTGCATGAGAGAAATGCACTGAGGCAGCTGCTCTTCCTGCTCTGCAGCACCTATAAGCCTCTTCTCTTAACACCAGTTCTGCCCTTGGGACTTACATAAAAACAAACGACTTCTTTCTTTCTTTTTTTTATTTTTTTTCCCGTTGGTGCTACCATCAAGTTTTTTTCAAGGTGGGTCTTACTTTCCACTTGAGAAATATTTTAAAATACTTGACTAACTTGTACCAGCAATTATATTTCTCTGCAAAAAACTTGCCATAGTGAAGGAAAATACATAGAAGGACAAATGGAAAAGAGTTAGCTGTAAACTGAGCGTCAGAGTCTGTAAAGCAGGTTTCTTTACTTCCCTCTACTTATGTAGGTACAAACCTGAATAATGAAATTAAAAGAATCAGTGTTCTCTTTCATTGCACCTGCTCCAAATTTTTGGCCTGACCCTGCTTAGTAGAGTGCTTAGAAGGGTGAGTAACCTCATTACAGTAAAATACAGAGAGTTAGGTAAGCTTAGCTGTGTGTGTTTTGATCCCACTCACCTGCCCACATATACTTTGATCTTAAAGGGAGAACCACTCACTGAATAAAGCAGTAAAGATCGCTGGTAAGAGAGTTGCAGAATTATCTCTTGAAATTGTTAGGATGAAGCTGGATAGAAAGTACTTATGGGACATGGTCAATGATTGTTTGCTTTGAACAACCCTTTCTTTCAGTGCTACTCTCCCGGAACACTTTTTTTCTTTTTCTTAGAAGTCCTTTTGTGTCCTCTCTAAGGGACATTCAGTGACACTGATGAATTTGGCAAAGATAAGTGAATGCTATAATTTCAGTGACACTTTTCCAACTAATCAGTCTTTCTCACTGACTGAAGGATTTTGAAGTTCCTGTCTAGCTAGTGTAGCTGAAAATATTTTGTGTCCTCCTTGCTTTTCCTCTTATTTAAAGTGCTGTGAAATATGCCCAACTTTTGGGCACCTATTGCAAGAAAACCTCTGAAAACTGCTGAAAATGTAGGTGTTGCTAAAGCCACTGGATAATGAACTCAGTTGAACTGGGGCATAGCTGCAGCCTGTAGTGCTTCCAGTCTCTGAATTCATTCATCTGGAGCCAACTTTGACACCTTTGCATGCCACCTTGCAGACAGAGCCTAGAATTCAACTTTGCTTAGAAGCTGCTGTTTGGTTGAGTTTGCAGAAAGCTCCATATGGCAGGAGCCTTGAGTGTTTTGAGAACATGCTTTTACTTGTCACTTGTGTTCCAGTAAATGTCAGCATAATTGAAATCTCTATGATCAATGTCTGGGCTTTTTTACAAGTCTCCTTTTTTCATGCATAAATGCTTCCTGTTCTGCCTTCTAATCCTGCTCTGGAGATGCATAGCAGTTCCTTATGACTGTTGTTTTTTCACTATTTTCACTCTCATCTCAGTCCAAACTCTTTCAGCTGTGGTAAGCAGACTGTATTTGTAAACTTCTTCCTCCAAGATAGTGTCCTTCCTCACATATGTTTGCATATAAATGTAGTGCATCCTGCTACTTGAATGTTAACATTGCCAGTTCCTTGGTTTATTGATATGGAGATGGGGTAGTTGTGACCCACTACTTCATTATTAATGATAAATATATAAGGATAAAGAGGGAAAAACATCCTGGACACCTCTGTGGTTTTTTTTATGATTCTGTTCTGTAAGCAGGGTGAAAAACTAAGGGAGCTAATACAAAGACCGCCTTATTTACACATGAACATTTTTAGCAGATCTCTGACAGAAGACTTGTCTTAAGACCTTAAGTAACCTCCAGTCCAGTTTCATTTTAAGACTGATGTGAAATTTCCCTGGACTTAGGAAGTTTTTGCAAGACTGGTGATTCTGTATTTTTGATACAGTTTCTAATGATGCTCTCTCAAATCTCACTTTGTATTGTTCTTTTGGACAACCTTTCTTCTTCCTCTCTCCATTTTTATGGAGTCTCCTCTCTTGGTGCTTCCATAGCTCCACATACCATCTTTTCCTGACAGCAACCACATCTCTTATGAGATTCAACAGACTGCTTATGTGAATTAACTGTCCGTATGACATGACGGAATTATGTAACCTCTTCTACTTCCTTTCCTTCATCAGAAGCAGACACTAGGTTATTGAGAAGCACAGACACTGAGTCACCATAAACCAAACCATTCTCTTTATTTCACCCTACACCTTCTGCTAAAACTTCCTCCCTGCCCTTACTTTCACTTTGAGAAAAGAAACACATTCCCAAGCCAAAACAACAACTTCTCTCTTTATTTAAAATGATTGTTAATGCGTTAGTCACGTCCCACATGTGTCCTGGAGCATCCACCTCTGACACCATTCTCTTTCCAGTGGTCCGAAGCAGGGACAGCCGTACAACACCAATGCCTGGGTTTGGTTCCCCAAAGATACCCTTTGTATATTCTGCTAAGTGTCAGCAGCTTCTCACTGTCTTCGTGGCTTTGTGCAGCTTTCACTGACCCTCTCAAATGTCATTTCTTACCATAGCTGTTTCACTTCTTTCACAGCGCTTGCTGTCCTGTGGCTCAGAAGCCTCTGTCTGGCGCTTGTCTCTCTCTTGTGGCAATGAAACAACCAGCACCCTTGTGACGCTGCAGGTCACTGCTCTGCTGCTACAAAAACCTTTCTTGAAGTCTTGCTGTTCTGTAGAAGACCTAAACAGTGACTTATATCACAGTGCTCTCCCCAGGGAGGTACACGGGAAGAAAAAAGGCCAGATGAACTGTGCTCTAGGACACGTGCTTGGCTATATCTCTTTTGGATGGCAGTCTAGCAGTGGTAGGGAATGCCTTTATTGTTCTTTATGCAGTTGTGTATTCTTTTAGTGTCTATGGTTTAACTGTAGAGGACGGGGTTTTTTTCCCCTCCTCCCAAGAATTAACAGCAGATATAAAAATGAAAAGAATGCAGTACTTTGAATATATTTTTAGAAAAGTAGTTATGATACGGACCATGATTCTAGAGGTATTTGACCCTGAGACAATTTTGACTTCTTCATGACCATTTATTGACATTATTCTGCCCCCTCCCCTACCCCTGAGGCTCATATCTGGGCAACACTATTTAGGTTTATTAATATAATTAACATTTTTCTGCCTCTTTTAAATAAAATATAGAACTTCAGATACTTCTTTCAGCATAGTACTTAATGATTTTGTATAAACATGAAAAGATACGCTTGATTTCTTCTTGAAAGTGTAAGTACCAACAGGAAATAACATATGATAGTCAATGTTGTTAAATACAGTTCTAGGACTCCTGTAGGAAAATATCAACTTAAATACAGTTAAAGAGTAAAGAGGGAAACGTAGAAAACATCAGTCCCAAAATAAATGAGGAAGCAGCAGAGACTAACACTCTAGGTGTGACTTTGCAACGTAGTCCAGCTCCTAATGAGCCAAAATGATAGTGACCTGCCAGTACTGCATTATTCAATCAGGAAGCAACAGGCCTAATGTGCTCACTTCAGCTTTTTTCTGTCCTGGAGATAAGGAACTGCGTCACTGAGTCGCAAGGACAGCAAGTGGCATGGAGGGGGTGTGCAGAGGAGTGCTTTTAAAGAAAGCTTGAAGACAGCAAAATGCATAAAGACTGGCAAGTTTGACTGAAGGGAATAAAGTCTGAGATATTGGGACGCTGAAATGACCAACAGGGCCGGTGTATCCTTGCCCTTAACATACCTAGGAGCATCAAGCCTGGGATTAGGGTGATTTAGCTGAATCATTAAGAGAAAAACTTGTGTTGCTTTGTTCTGACATGTGAAATGCTGAAGTGATTTGCCAAGTCAGGTATTCAAGTCTTCATCCATTCAGACCCACAGTGGAAAATGCACATTAAGAAACAAATCTGTGATGTGTTCCCTGCCTGTATTTCTGGTTACTCTGCTTTCTTTGTGCTTATGTCTTATACCGCAAACCTAACGATTTAGGATTTTTATTAATAATTTTATTTCTGAGTACCTAGGTCCCATACAGGGCACTCCTGTTCCTCTCAGACTCATAACGCTACTCCTGAATGAGAAGACAGAATTAGTTACAGAAAATTTCAGGACTTTTCAGGAGTGAAGGAAAAAATCCCGGGCATGGAAATTCTTCCCTCTGCCTGCTAGCGTGATGCAGAACTTTTAGGATATCCCATGCAACAGCTAATCTTTCTCTCTCAAAGTGTTGTTGTAAAGGGTGTGGTTTTCAGTTCCTAGGAGAATTGATGTGAGGTGATGGAATAAACTTTGAGATACTTTTGGAACAGATAATGTTGGAGATTTTGCAAGAGTCACTCTGACATTGAAGTTGTTTTATTTTTACTTCACTTGGATTGAATTCTTCTGAAATATCTCTTGATAAAAAAGAGAAAAGTTTGGGAATCAGAATATTAGAAAAATACTGTTGTATAGAAGGGAGTAAAACTAGCACATAAAAGCAAATGAAATTAGACTTTCATAAACTCCAGCAAGCAAAGCTGGGGAGGGGTAGGTTTCAGGCCTGTTAAATCATGAATGATATGAAAAATGTGAGCAAGGAGATATCAGTCATCATTTTTCCCTGTTGAAGAATTAATGAACCTCAGTGAAACTATCCTGCAGCAATTCAAAGCAAACAAAAGGAAATCTTTATGATGTATATTAAATTTTACAACTGGAAAGGATCTGGATAGATTAATGAAGATTAAGTCCATTTGTAGCTATGCCACGCAATCATTTAGATGCAAGTTTCATGTCAGACACTCCCACTGATAGCTAGAAAACAGGGTATTACAACATAAGAAGAACCTTTTTATGTGTGCTTTGTTCTTAGGCTGTTCTGTAAACATCCTCTGCCAGCAGCTCTTGGAGAATGGATGCCGAATATATGTACCTTCAGCCTGGACACAGCAGAACTTTTTGTAGGAAACAGCTGATAGCTTTCTGGGACCTAGGGGGATGAAACACATCTTCACTTGGATGTATTTCAAGTAAATGGTTAATGTGAGATTTAGAGGGAACTTTACAACTGGAACGCTGTTTGGTAATAACACCATTATAGCTGTATCTTGTAATTAAATGCAGTGTACCAGGTGATAGGACTTTCAGCTTTGTAATGATAACATGAATTGAAAAATGCTAGTATTAGTTATACACTATTGTCAGCTTTTTATCATGTCTGTCATATATGGCACAAACTAAAAAGCAGAGATTACCATCAGTTTAGAAATCCCACACTGCGTTTCCGAGAGTTTGAGAAAATAAGAAACTATGACGAACTTAGATTTTTTTTTTCAAGTGCTTTCATACAGAAAAAAAAAAAGTTTCATATGTGAGACAGTGAAAGTACTGTTTTCTGGGTTCTTTTCTCCTTTCCCTCAAAATCAAAACCCTCATTTTTGCAGTTTGGGGAATTTTAATTTCTTCTCTAATCATTGGGAAAAAAAAATACAAAAAAGTTAAAAATGGAAGGATTTGTGGGGCTGGCTAAGGGGAATTTGAAAGGTGAGCACTGCACCTATGCACAGCAGCTACTCATGCACAGAAGACCCTCCAGGACATAACTGGTGAGCCTAGACAACGATGATTCCTGTGCTGTGTTCTGAAGACAATAACTCTCAGTTCAAAGCTTTTTTACAGTAAGGCAGCCACAGTTGACAGCTTCCCATTGCAAATATGCTTTTTTCCAGCCCTTGTCAGGTCTGCCCTGGGAACTAATCATTGAAATACTTCTACCCTTTGCAGCTGCAAGTCTCGGGAGTAGGGAAGAGGTGACCTCTCCAAGGGAGAACACATGTTGCTTGGACCATAGGATGCATATGGGAACACAAAGTATTTTTTCTGAAGCGTAACAGCGGTCTGGCAGTGGTCACTGTATGCAATGGCATAGTACCAAGCAACAGCATGTATCATAATGCATGAATGATTTAAAGCCCGATGTGCAAGGCAGGGAAAAAGATGATTAAAGGTGATTAAAGAGAAATGTTTGCAGGACACATTATACCAATATCTCTTTGTGTTTTGAAACATACTCACTTTGGCAGTGTTGTGCCACACGTTATTTATTTTAGAGCATTTGCTAAAAACAAATCTACTGGCAAGAAATTTTACAGATCTAGCAAAGGTCAAGCAACTATCACTTAGAAAGCAAAAGTTGTATTTATGATGGTTGAGAGCTCATGTTGAAAAGGGCACAAGCTTATTCCTTCAGGTATGTGACTCGTACAGTACCATGCGATCTCCTTTTCCAATGGAAAAATGTCATATTTCATATATCAAATAATTTTTCTGTGGCTTCTGAAAATATCTCGAAATGAATTTTTGAATATTATTTTTTTTTTTTTAGTATATTTTAAGGAGCATGTTTATAGGGAATAATTATTTTCAGGAAAAATAAGTATTTTGTCACAAATGGTTCAATGAACTCTTTTTTGACCATGAAAGAGAGATTTCAGTTGTGGTATTGTGATCTCCACTCTCTGAAACAAACAGTAAGACAAAAAGGTGAAACACTCTCTATTATTATGGTATTAGAATACATGAAGCTGAGGTCTTTAAATCATTCCCCTGAGGATCTTGGAAAGGAAGGTTGTAAAGTAGAAAAAAATGCCTACATATTGTAGTAAGCACACAATCATCTGACTTCTTGCTAGATGGAATTTAAAGATTCCAGGAGGATTAACTTTTTGAAGAGGTAAATAGTTGATAGTCCTATATTTGAATGGAAGTGGTACAGTGAAAGACAAATTCAGTGAGGAAATTTATTTGTTGAAGTGTAATGCTTCAAATACACATGGAAAACAAAACTTTTCTTCCCTAAATAAAACCCTGTTTTGCCTCCTCTACTCAGAGGAGCTGGTATCTGATTATATAGTAAAGCCCAGAGTTAATCATCTTTTATTATTTATTCTCAATGGCCCTATTTTACAAAAAAACCCAAGCCAAAAACAAACAAACAAATGAAACCACAAACAGAAACCCATGCACTTCTTTTTAAAAATTCTTTTTTGTTTTGGTTTTTTTTTTTCCTTAATTTGTAATAATGTTAAGGAAGGCGTGGTATGATTTAGATTAAAATTGACAAACTTTGCTCCACAACATGAGACCATGAGGAAAGTTCACATAGCAGCCAAAAGTATTGGAAATAATATCTGGGCTCCCACAAAAGTCCATTAAATCCTACAGTTTATATAACTTCCAGAGCCCTTATGGAAAAGGGACACAGCCCTTCTGGTGCTAGTGGTTTCACCTAAGTGGTAGCATTTATTTATTTGTGTGAGGGGCAGAAGTAGAAATTCTCAAATGAAAAGCACAGCTTAAAAAAAAAAATGCATGAAGCAATGGCACTCTGCTACACACTTGTTTGGCACCCAGTGTTCTGTATCTTGGCCGTGTTCTGCTTTGTGATCTTGGGGCTAGAAAGTATATTTTGTTCCAGCAATTAAGCTTTCATTTTATGTTTCTCAGGACCCAAAATTTCTGGCTGAGGTTGCCAAAAGCAGAAAGTTAAATGTTAATCCAAGGGTGGGGCACAGCATTGAATAAATTGTATGTGTTCTCTCAGACGTTCTTTTTTGCTCCATCCTATACCTGTCACAGAAATGATACCACCTGTAACTACGGTAAATTTACAATTTTGATTCATTCCTTGGGAGCATGTGACTGCAAGGTGCCTAGCGTCATGTTCGATCCTCAAATGGCTCTCATTTCTTTGCCACTCTGACAGACTCAGCATTTCCCTGGGCTCAGTTATTATGAATATTTGAAGAAAAGATAATGTGCAGCCCTGTCAGACAATGAGTTCATCCAAGGTCAGAAAAGAAATATTGTAACTGTTCAACTTTCTTGACAACTTTATGAGGGTTAGATCAAATGTGTTTCCTACTTTCCCATTGTTTTTCATCCCATGGTTATAAAAACTACTGTTAAACCATGTTATGTGATCAGGCCCTTGTAAACCCTGTCATTCAATGAATCATCATTAACCAACCAAACAAAGGAATGTTTTCACTCTTCATTATCTTGTTTAAAGTTGAGTGTATGCAGTTTCTTTTCCTTATGTTTCACTTTCCTTTGTCATGTGCACATCAGTATTACCTGTTCTGCCTTGTCTCTTCTTCATTAAAAGGGGGATAACTGTGCTATGGAAGTCACTGATCACTAGGTTACTCAAATCCTTACGTCTCAGCATCATGGGGCTCATCGTCTAACTTGTGGCCATTCTAGTGAGCAGAGGGCTTGGTGGCTGTCTACAGATCTGAACAATGCTCTTGAATTTTGTAGAAAAATTGAAGCCCTGAGATTAGGATCCACAGAAAACGCTATGATGAGCTATTTAAACTAGTTTCCTAGAAATGCCAAGGAGAAGTTTGATGAAGAAGTATTGAACTCTTGGCATGTACACTTTGGGGGTAATGCCCAGGCTCTAATTGTTTTGAAATAGATGATTGATGATGCAGTAACATGGACTCTGCTGTGAATTACATATAGCAGCAGTCGAGACATTTTGTCGGGCTCTTGAAGAAAGGGCTCATTTATGTACCTTCCTTACAAAATGTAGACAGAAAAAGTAGGAGTTGCCCTGCTCCGTAACACAATGTGGCTGTCTTCAAGCTGCACACTTCCTGAAGAGTGAATCAAAGAGTGTGTGATGGCAGTCTTGTGTTAATTGATCACAATTTTCAGAGCCTTTAAAAATAGTCTGTAGATGACCAGGGGCCCTTAATCTAGTGGGTGAACACCTTCAGGTCGGTGGCAAAAACAATCTTCTGACATATGGCCTCAAATATAGCGGAGTGGTCTTCAGTATAAGCACATACATTCTAACCTAAAAGATATTTTGGAATGATACTTTTCTTAGGTCTTTTTTTTGCACTTCTGTTTTGCTTGATTTTTTTTTTTTTTTTTTAACTGAGCCAGAAAAACAACAAAGACTGTAATACATTGGCTAAGGAACTCCTTGAGGCTTTGAGGAACCTGGTCTAGTGGAAGGTGTCCCTGCCCATGGCAGGGGCTTGGGACTAGATGATCTTTAAGATCCCTTCCAACCCGAACCATTCTGTGATTCTATGATTCCTTCAGAAGAGAAGTAGGGGGTGATCCACCTGCTGGCAGACCCCAGACTTATGTATATATACACATAAGGCTGAGAAAACAGGAGAGTATACAAGCTTTTGTTTTTATTATTTTTTGAATTGTGAGTTTTTCTGTGTATGATTAGTTATTGTTATTCTTTATGATACATTGCACTAACTACAGAAAAAAGTTTTTTTCTTGCAAGAAGTAAAGAATTGATACTCATACTAAGTCCTTACTGTTGCTGGACTTAGCTGAAAAGCTGTTCATCAGTCTAAATAGATGTTTAGAACAATGAAAAATTATGGAGTGTACATTTATCTTCAAAAAGAGAATGCTTAAGAGTTAATTCAGTCTCAGGATCTAGTCTTTCCTGGAGGACGTTGGCTGCCTAGCTAGATTGGAGCAAACGTAATGACCACAGAAAGACATTTTTCAAATCTCATAAAAGAGATTCCTTTCTCTTGGAAAGCAAAGACTAGAACATGTGGAAACTGCATACCTTGCTATGTCTTTTTTGAAGATAGCATACCTATAACAAATATTTTTTGAGGCTTTTATGGTTTTTTTTTTCTATTACATTTTCAAATATTATATTTGTTAACTTATTAAAGTTATTGAAAGATTGGTAGAAGACATCTGATAAATGTTCCTTATTGAAAACAAATTAATGTTTTTCTCCTGCATTGAGAAATATTTTAAACAGTATTAATGCTTACAAACTTGGACAAATATTTATGTCTGGAAAGTCTGCATATGTGCAGTTCTACAGTTGAAATTCTACAGGTGAAAATAAACCCATCTTCTATCCAAATATTATATACTATTCAAATTTATCCTGAAAGAAGAGATTTCTTTGTAAATAACCTTAGATATATTTTAATATGTTATAGGTATATGTCAGTATTGATTTTTCTTTTCCCCCATATTTCCCCTTTCTTTGTGATCTTTTTTGTGCTAGCAATCTTGTATTTACCTAGTCAATATTTCATTCCACTTTCAAAGTGGTTAAGATTTTAACAAAAATATTCTGTCTGTAGATAAACTCTCGTTTGCATTACAGTGACATTAAATATAGTCCTTCTGGCATGACAGCCAGAGTGAGCATTAACAAAATTGTACAATAAGCAGATTCATCAACCCCCCTCCCCAGAACAATCATCTGTGAGAGGCAGTGGCAACATCTATTGCATGCTCAGCCTGATATAAGAAAATACATTTTCCAGAATGAAGTGATTCCATAAGAAAATGCTATTAATTTGGCAAATAAATATCTGGGATTCATTGCTGTGTAGAGAAGTTGGGCTCTGTGCTTTGTCTTCTGTGAACAGGAAGCATTAACATGTGACAGTATTAAAACTTCTTGAAATGATCTCTTCATTATGTTACAGAAAAAGTATATGTGGCGATACAAAGGATGTTTTATCCACAGAGAATGGGCCTCTCTCCGGTGTCAGTGCTGACTATCATGTGCTATCTGTACCCATGCCCCAAGCTGGGAAGATGCAAGCTGGCTTTTAATTCAGAACTGCGTTGCCAGTTCAGTGCCTCTACTCACTGGTTCATCTAGGAGGCAGGATTTGTTAACAAGTAGAAAAATTATTAACCTGAAGGGTTTGCACAGAGGAGCAGGCTTCTGTGTAATTGCCTAAAATTATGGGGAGAGTGAGAGTGTGATTTTTTTGGCATGTTCGATTGTTGGGATTCTTAAATACTTGGGAGAGGCATTGTTGAAGTGGGTGGAATGAGTAGATGTATCACTCATTGCAATAGGGGAAGACCTGGAAATAATTGCTGGCTTTATAGCATCTCAGAGAGCAGTATAATTTCCCTGCCACCTTCTCAAAGCCAACCAGTTCCATCAGTAGCTGCCTCTCAGTCTGACATGGCAAAAAGATGGAGGCTTTATAGATTTGTATTGCTGAGCAGGGATCGGTATACGCTAACCTCAGACTGCTTCTGGATGAGGTTATGGTCAAAAGGGAGAGAGGATCAAACATCAGGTAGGGTAGCTGCATTCTTATCCAGGGAATGCATGTTGCATTTATGCGCATGGCATATAGGTGACTGTCCATATTACTCTGCTCACAGGAATCCTCACCCATGAGATGAATGTTCATAAGGACTCTGTCTTCAGTGATTTCAAGACATAGAAAAAGGAAATCACTCAGCAGAGGCTAAGGTGTTATCATCCCAAGGCTGGTAGTAATCCACAGTGTTTGTTCTTGGGCAAGGTGCTGAACGTGAGTAACAAAAAAGCAGCTGAATATAAGCCAATAATATGGGCTCTGGCATCTGCAAAAGGAAAATAATAATAGTATATTTCCTTCTGTAAAGTCTTGATGACTGGCAACCAGAACATGCTATGTAGGACAGTAATTTAATACTGTTTCATTTTTTCCCCAGATATATTTTTGGGCAGAATTAACTCATGAACTAGCTATGAAACATAGCAGTTTCATATTGTCCATTTGAAGCAAATTCATCTGTGAAGTTTTTTACACAGGTTAACAGGAAAGCCTAGGCTTTAATTTGACTTGCAGATGTATGTGAAATATACAGATTGTTGATTTTTTTTTTTTTGAGATTTCTGTTACTTATTTGAATTAAGCACTTTTTTTTTTCTTTTTTAACCTTCTTGTCATTAAAGAATGAGGATCCAGAACATGTGTTGAAGACTTAGGAAAAAGATTCACAAAGGCTCATTTATCTGTGCTACTGATTTATCTCCTCTGAGGTGGCTCTGACCAACCCACCAACATATTCTCAGCACCTCAATCACATTGCTCAACTGTAGATTGCAAACAAACTCAAACTATAGGGAAGATATAACTTAAATAAACACTCCTCTTTTGATCTTCACCCACGTGATATGTATTATATGTGCCTGGTACAGTGGGAATGAAAGAGAACTCTATGATGGGAATGTTGCTTTTAATTCAATAGCTTGGCACATTAATAAAGAATTATTAAATATCAGTATTTGGAGAAACTAATGTTATTCTAGAAATGTAACATTCTGCTTGACAGTCTTGAACTCCAGTGAAGAGTAGCCATTTAAATCTTGAAATCCCACTGCCATTTGCCTGGTGGGCTCTCTTATCTGATGGAACCAAGGCCAATTAAGGGTCTCCTTATTTGACCTTAATCTTCCTGTAACCACCTACGGCTTCAACTTAAGATGCCAAGAATTTTCTTGGCATCCTTCCACAAAGTGCTGGGCCAGATTCTGTTTCTAGTTACAGCAGAGTAAACTTGGGATATGATCTGTCCTCAGCTCCTTCAACCTTGTTGTCTGGATCTCGGACCTGTTTCTGCCTCCCTATAGATCTGACATCTCTTCATTCCTTGGCTAGTATGACTTACAACTAACTCACTTTTTTTTTTTTTTAACTCCTGTTGAAATGGCCATTGTTCTTGCCATGCCTTGTGTGATTCTTGAGAAATTTTGCAGTGATCAGTGTTTTCATGCTGATTTTAGATAGTTACCATCTGGCAGATGGTCTGGTAGATCTGAGTTTGGTGTGTTTGTGTAATGAATATTTCGTACGCTCACAAATATATCTTAATAGCAGTAGTTTTATTTACCTGTCTGCTATTGTAATTAAGGGTAGATGAATGGAGGAAAAAAAATCAAATAAATATTTTTCTGGTTATCTTCTTCAAATGTCAGTTTGTCTTTAGGCTCCATAAGCATTTGACATGTTAAGTAAATGGACTTAACTAATCTGATTTGTTTTTCCATTTACGTGTGTGAATGTTTGTTTTGGAAGAGGCTGTAGTATCATCCAACCAGGTGAAGGAAAACATGCTACATGACTTATTAGTATCCCAGTTAATCTTAAGAACTAGACTGCCAAATATCGAACACCCAAAGAAGTCTTTGTTACCAATTAATAGTTAGGTATTTGCAACTAAAAAAATTCAAATAATATTAAAAAAACCCCAAAAAACCAAAAACCCAAACACGGAAAACCCCCTAGAATTAAGTAGATCAGTTTATGGACTAATTTTCTTAAGGCTATTCCATGGGCACAAAATCTCAAACAAATCAATATTTCATTACAATATACTTGTTCAGCTCTACCCTGAAATTATAAAGATATTGCTGCTTTGGTTAGACTCGAGAATTTCCGCAATTCAGTGCTCTAAAGTTTATTTTAAAGGCTATATCATTTAATCCACAAAAATTACCATTGTAGAGACTGACGAATTGCTGCGTGAAGGAGGTTAGAAGTTATGATGTACCTGGGTACCCAGCGATTTCAGTATCTTCTGAGTAAATTCAGCTGGTGGAGGTTGGAGTTGAGGTGGGAAGGAGCTGATATTTGCAAGGCAAAGCGTGTTTTCACTTAGCAAGTTCAGGCTGACCTCCTGACTCTGGGGGATCAATCTAGGGCAGCGTTGCTGAAGGTACAAAATAAAAATAGTCATGATGATTTCATGCATTCAGCCAGAGGCAAATCCATTGCTTTTAATTGCCACGCTTGCTTCTACAGACTTGGAAATTAGTTTTATATCAAAAAAGGATATTCTCTCTGCTATCCCAGGGGTGCTGGCTTATGAGATTTAAACTTGTGTGCAAATTGATTCAACCCACATGTCAAATTAAGTTATGATCTATTGCCAGTCATGATCGGATCCTGAGGGCATATCCCAATACCTCTGAGCCATGGTTCTGGCTCAAGGACAGTCTCTCTTCCCTTTTGTTTGCAAAATATTTTTTCATTATAGTAGAGTTATCATATATTTACAAACTATTTGAGACAGAATTTTTGGAGGAAAGGACAAAATGTACAGTTGCTGTTGCACAGCAGATTTCTATGCACAGGAAT
>NW_010268741.1:69083-69832 GCF_000690775.1 Eurypyga helias
CTACTTCACTGTAATATCAGAATGCTTGGTAATCCTGATCCTCACTGTTGTGTTTCCAACATAAATGGTTTTGAAGGAATTTCCAGGTTCAAGTTAAACTACATTAATTTTATCACTCAAAAAACTTGGGAAGATTACAGAAGTCAGCAGCTATTCTGGCTTTTCCTAATGTGTTTATTGGTTTCATATTTTTTTTTTTTTTTACTTACTGTAATATCAGAATGCTTGGTAATCCTGATCCTCACTGTTGTGTTTCCAACATAAATGGTTTTGAAGGAATTTCCAGGTTCAAGTTAAACTACATTAATTTTATCACTCAAAAAACTTGGGAAGATTACAGAAGTCAGCAGCTATTCTGGCTTTTCCTAATGTGTTTATTGGTTTCATATTTTTTTTTTTTTTTACTTTCTACACAGGAATTCTCTTCATATGTAATAACGTATAAGCAATTGATCTATAGAACTAATCTCTAGCAAGTCAAACAGAATTATCTTCTTACAGCTGTTGAAAATGCCGTAAATCTTGATTTTTCTCAGTCTAGAATTAAGAATAAGTTTTGAAAATTTGGGATTTCTTTTCTCCACTGCTGCCTAGGAATATCTTCCCACCCTCTTGCAAACAGGAAATGCAGAAAGTAGGATAAGAGTTCATTTTAAGGAACGGGAGAGATAAATGTGTTTTTATTGATCCCTTGGTGCTCTGAGTCACAATGTTTAAACAGGCTGCTGCCAAAAAGTTAAATAAAAAAA
>NW_010268741.1:69860-71421 GCF_000690775.1 Eurypyga helias
TAAACCAGTCCAAGTGGGGCACATGTAACTAGGTATTGTAGTGCCTCATGAAACAGTAATAATTGCCATGCTGAGCCAAATTTATATGTGAATGTCAGGCTATAGATGAGGGAAAACCAAACAGGTTTATGTCAAAGGAAAGTACTTCCCAGTATAAAAGTAGTCCATTTGAAACCTGAAATTTTTAATGAAATCATTCTAGAAAGCACAATGTGTAGTATATTCATTCACTCTATGACAGGAAGATATCATCCTTTTTTATTCCCCCAAAGTAGTACAATACACTTATCTACCACATTTTAATTTTAAAATATAATTTTATCTTAGAAGGGCAATGGCCCCTTGAGTAGGGGTGACAGCAGAATCTTCCGAGGCAGTCATAGCTAGACAGTTCACAGCAATGATGACCTGATATGATGAATAGTCCTTGATTTGCAGGCAGATGGTCTGTGGCCTACTAAATCCCTGTAAATGTTGTCATTATTTTTTATGAGGTTTTCTGCAGTCTTGGCTTGGTATCAGTGAGTTGGTATGTGAGATTAGTTGTTCTTTGGACTGGTCTTAGTGTGTTTTGTGTTTCAGCTCTAGGATAATTATTTGGCTAAATAAGCCAAAAATTTCCAAGTGAGCGCTTAAATCTGATTTCTAAATATATTCCGAAGTATAGGTATGAGTATCTTAAGCTTCTAAGTGGACACAGGATTCATATAGCAACTGGAATCACTGAGGGCTGAAAGAGTTCATCAACTTTAAAAACTGCATTCATTCTAAATAGGAGAGACACTTTCAAAGGACCTGAAATCAATGATCCTTAGATTCCTCAGTCACATGAACATTTTTGCTAAAGTTGTCCTGGTTGCCTTTTGGACATGTGACAAAAAAATGACAAAGACTGATTTTTATATATGATTATTTAGAATCTGTACAAGAAAGCTACATGAGATAAGGATCTTTACCCCACAAAAAATCATGTTTATGTATGAATTTATTTAGAAAAGTATATAAATATGTTTGTAGTAAAATAAAAAAGGTGTGGGTGCAAGACTGGGGAAAAATTGGTCCAGGAAGACCTAACACATCGAAAGCAAGAATATGGTCTAGGGTAGAAGCTCTATGAACTTTTGCCTTTTACACTATGAAAGGAAGTTAACACTTCAATTAAAGTTCACTTTAAAAAGTCACTTGGTACGCTGAAACAGAAGACGACGGATTTTATTTTGTAAAACACATCATAGACTGAAGGCAGAATTTTCACTGCGTAGTTTCCTCTCTAAAGTAGTCTGAGACTCACCTTGGGGTTGTAGGTAGTGTCCTTTTTGCTATCAGGATTATTGCAGTTTCCCGGAATGGGGTGTTTTCAGGCAATTATTTCCATTTAAACTCTTTCTAAGTAGAAAGTGATTAAGAACCCATTTTTTCACATAGATCTCTTTACTAAAGAGATCAGGGCAGAGTAAAATGAGATCACATCTCAGCAAGGTTCTTGTACATCTGTATACTCTTTGATGCATGCAATATATGCTTGTTCTCCAAACTGCCACCGAATTAAATATTGGGGGGG
>NW_010268742.1:0-2348 GCF_000690775.1 Eurypyga helias
CCCAAACCATTCTTTGGTTCTATGAAGAACCAAAGGATTTATGACAGCCATTACATTTTTCTACATTGGTCATTTACACAACATGAATACACCTGAGAGCCTTAGGTGCTGTTTTGGCATTTTTTAATTGAGCTGGTTCAACCCACAGTGGTCTGTCAGTTGTCAGGGCTCCTTCTGGGCCCTGATAAAGCGGTACCGGCTCTAACAAGGCGGGAACTGGTTTGCTGGTAGACAGCAGATAAACTGGTATAGTCAGAAAAATCAGAGAAGCTTTTGGATGCCCAGACCTGGAAATCTGCAGAAGGGCTTGAATGACTTGAAGTTTGTCCATTTCTTCCTGTCATACCAATTATTATATGAAGTGCATCAATTCTTCCGGCAGCTTTGCCTTACACCACCATGGCTGTGATGAAATTCCACTCTGACAAAGGCACAAGGCAGTAACGTCAGTCAATAATAATGGCGCCATTCACTTCACTAATGATATGGGCTGTGGTAACTCTGGTGTTGCTTGGGAACATAGCACCAGGGAAAGGGTGAGTTCACCAAGAGCAAAACTGTTACTGATCCCATCAACAGGCATTTCTAAGCTGAAATTCAAAAAGCTGCTTCCTACATCGTTTAAGTGCTCCCTGTCCATGAACACAGTTGTGAAGCTCAAAACTCCCTTTCTTTGTCTCCTGGGAGGTTTGCTGCCCTTCCACACCATTCCCAGCGCTTGTCCATCACTTGCTGGATCCCATCCTCAGACAGCTGCTGCATCAAGGGATGCACAAGAGCGACGCAGAGAGAACTCGAGATAAACCAGCACCCGAATTACCAGCCGTGACACCGGTAAACGGCAGGTGAGGATTTACCACGCAGCCTGAAAGCCCGTGTGTAGGGCACACACACGCATACACACAGGCACACCCACATAAACATACATACACACGTGCATGCATGCACATGCACACACATTCATACACACATACACACATGCACACATGGACACACACACATGCGCACACACGCACACACACGCACACAGAGAGAGGCATACACACATGGACATGCACACAGATGCATACACACACATGCACACACATGCACACTCACACACATATATACACACACACTAACACATGCACAGACACACAGACACACATGCACACATATGCACATATATGCACACATATGCACATATATGCACACATGCACAAACATGCACACACAGAGGCACATGCATACACACATGCACACACAGAGACATGCACACATGCACATACATGCACACACACAGAGGCATACCTAGAGGTATACACATGCATACACACACACACGGACACGCACACACATGCATACACACACACAGACACATACACACATACGCGCACATGCACACTCACACATTTACACATACACACACACGCACACACATGCACATGCACAGACATTCACACAGACACGCACACCCACAGAAACACCCACTCACACACACGCACGCCCACGCACACCAACACACACACATGCACACACATGCAGACAAGCACACATGCACACAGACAAACATGCACAACCATGCATACACACACGTGCACAGACACACGCACAAACATGCAGGTGTGCGCACACATGCACACACAGAGGCACACGCATACACACACGTACACACAGAGACATGCACACATGCGCGTGCGCACACACAGAGGCATAGACACATGGACATGCACACACATGCATACACACATGCACACTCACACACACATACACACACACATGCACACACATGCACAACACGGACAGACACGCACACGCACATGCACACACACACATATGCTCACACACCCCACGCACACCCGCGCACACCTACGCACACGTGCAAACACACATGCACGCCGACACGCGCACACACGCACCCGTGCACACCCACCTGCACACACCTGCTCAGCGGGGGTGTCCCTTTCCCCCTGCCGTCACCGCACGGGTCCCGTTCGCTGCTCAGCAGCACCACCGTGTGTCACCCGCCTGTCACGCCCCGCGGGCCGCACACCCGGGCGAGAAACCGCCAACCCCCCCAGTACTGCCCGAGGGCGCAGTGATTTTGTCCCGGGCGCGTACGAAGCTCTGTATCACCACAAACCGCTCCGGCGGAGCGGAGCTTCGGCAGGCACCGCACAGCCAGGCAGCGTGCTGCCGAGACGGATTAAGGCAATTTCCTCTCCTCTCAGATCCCGATTTTATAACGTTACAGCCTTCTAAATAAGCGAATCAGGGTCAACATTATGTCATTCCCTGAATACAGGCCACGACTATACCTTATGCTTTTAAATAAAAAAAGAAATATTTTGTGGAGGACAAAAAGGTAA
>NW_010268743.1:0-997 GCF_000690775.1 Eurypyga helias
TTCTATGATTCTATGATTCCACTGAATAACCTTATAGTCTTTCAAACTCATGGCATATAATTTTGTAGTATGCATTGGAGACGTTTTGAAAGATCTGGTCCGTGGCCAGCCCACTAAAGTATTTAGTCTTTTTTTTCCTGAGATTTTTAGTACTGGAGTAGCCCAATGTGCTACAGATTTATAAAGATTATGCTCTAACCTGATTTCAAAATGTAAGTTCATTATAGATATTTTTAAATTTGTTATCAAAATCCTTTGAAATTCTCTAAATGAAACACTCTATTCCAGGAATTGCACATTATCTGTTTCTAACTTTTAATTTGTGGATTTTTTTTTTAATTATTCTTTTTACTCTGGATAAAGAAAATATATTCATAAAATATCGGAGTGATGTGAAAACAAAAAATTCCCTGTCCTCCTTTATAGGAAATTTAGGGCATTTTCTATTTTAATTATGACTTGCACTTTAGACAATCACAACATATGTAAGAAACATAACCAGAGGCTGTGCTGGTATTTTCTTCCACTGGAATTACAAATAAAACACAACTGTGCAACACTGTGGGACTGACTGATTATCATACACTTTTTAAATCCACACATTTGGCATAACATTATTATGAGAAGAGACAGAAAATAAATGTAATTATTCCTTCTCTATTCAAACAGGGATGATTTCTAGGTGCTTTTACGAGGAATAAAATTTACTTGCAGCTCTTCACTGGTGGTTTTCTTCCACATAATTTTTCCCTGACTATGTTTATTAAATGGTTGCCCGTCCACCAAAAGAGAGATGATTGCATTTCAACAAATAAATTACTTTCTCCTATCCAGCTTTTAATTTGAAAATATGTAATTTGAAAACAATTTTACAAAATAATTCAGATGTGACAGTACCTGTGACCTGCCACGATGTGGTAGGGACCATGGAATATAAAGAATATCCACATCATACCTACAGTATGATCCCTTTTGCTGGACGTAGAAAATCCCTATA
>NW_010268743.1:1018-13531 GCF_000690775.1 Eurypyga helias
AGTAATATACTTCATTTATGAAGCCTAAAAACTATGCCATCGTGGATGCAGAGACACATCAATCCGAAGGCAATCTTTGATGATTCTCATATGATGGAGTAGTTAATATGCCATAAACTCAGCTTGGAGTCTGCATTTGAATATTGCAAGTCATTTCCCATTCTGTACGGAAATATTTAAGAAGCGACATAGTTTTAACCAGTAATATACTTCATTTATGAAGCCTAAAAACTATGCCATCGTGGATGCAGAGACACATCAATCCGAAGGCAATCTTTGATGATTCTCATATGATGGAGTAGTTAATATGCCATAAACTCAGCTTGGAGTCTGCATTTGAATATTGCAAGTCATTTCCCATTCTGTACGGAAATATTTAAGAAGCGACATAGTTTTAACCTAGTGTTTCATTTTTCTCATTTTAAATTCAGCATTTAATTAAAAAAAAATCTCTGAGGATTAAAAACTACTGAATGGTGCTATAAATAGTTGCACTTTACAGTTGTTTTACTTCCAGCTTGTACTTTTATGCAAGGCAATGAAATGAGAAGGGATCTTGATTATACAGTTAAAAATACTTTGGCTTTATGTGGAGGAAAGTTATTAGCAACTAGGATATTCACTTAGGGCTTAGTAGGGACTAAATTTGGGTGTTTATGACTGATCTTATGTTCTTACCCCTCAATGTTGTTTCAACATACTTACAACTTTTAAGTAAATGAGAAATTAAGTGCTTCAGAGTCTGGAGAACCTGATCTTTATATTAGCACCAATAGTGATGAGCAGCCAAATAATTTTTGCAATTCACCACTTGGAGAAGGTTGCACTTCAGCTGCCCACTCATTTAGGTTATTCTGAGTACATAGCTTGTTTATTGTTAAGATGTAAAAGGTACTGTGAACTTACCCACACTATTACCAAGAATTTTGTTTTCTTTAAGCAAAATATAGTCACCTTGTACATTCTTAATACTCTGTTTAAGACTTTTCAGACCAAGCCAATATGTAGTCCCTGATATTAAAGTTATGGGAAGCTTTAAAAAAACCTACCTGCCTTAATTATGCATATCTGATATTCACAATCCTGAAACCTCAACTCAGTGGGAACTGCATATCTTCCTTGCCTAGCCACTGCAACTTCAATGAGAAATAAGATAAAGAAGCCTCAATACTGATTTACCTCCAAAGACACCTTTACTTCAATGTATGCTTCACAGTTCCTTCTGACCTTTTCTTGGTACATCACAGTTGCAGGCAACACCTCCTGCAAAGCAGTGCAGGCACAGATATCTCTGTTGTGCTGGCAGTCTCATTCCACTGCAGACTAGCAGTCTTGCTTACCAGTTACAATCTGTGCCCAAAAACTGCCGTGGGTGAGTGAAATTTCCACCTTTTCATGAGGAAAACCTATAATCAGGACTCAAGGAAAATTCAAGCTTCTTGTTTCTTGTCTTTTCAAGGATGAACATACATTGACATTGCAAAGGGGTACTGCACATTGGTTAATACAAAAAGTCATTCCTTTTTCTGTTATGTGAAACCAGTTAGGAAGTACAAATAAAGAGGAGTGAAGGTAAACACATTACAATTATGTGAAACCCCATACAAAAGGACCTGTTGGGCAGAGACACAATTGTCCAACACTCTTAGGGATCTTCCTGAGAGAACAGATTGGCAACATACTAATTGAAACTGAGGCAGAGAGTGGTATTTTGTTCTTCTTCACTGCCAGACAGGGTCTTTTTTCCCTCTGGAAACAAACCTTTAAATAAACTTAAAAACTCACAGCAGTGGTTAGTACACATACACACATTCTTGTATGTAGAAAATGAATCCATATTGGTCTGGAACAAGTGAGATTTAAGACACTGAGAAAACCAGCATGATAATACCAGCATGCAAATGCTGAGTCAGTTGCTGCCATGAATGATGTGCTTAATGCACAGCAGTTAGAAGATATACTGTGTCTCAGAGAAGGCCCTGATTTGCAGCCAGCAGCAAAATTAAAATAGTTTTTTGACTTTACAGTCTGATTCCACAGTGGACGGTAGAATTGAATTCCGCACACAATTTGTATGTGCTACATTGATTTAGAGTGTAATAGACACGGTTTTGTATAACCTACTTAAATTCCAGCCAAATAGAAAAGCTAGTAGCTGAACTAATTTAACATGCCAATTATTCAGTATTATCCTCATATTGCTAAACAACAGTCGAAAGTAGGTTACAGAGGGGAAAAAATACCAAATTTGTATCTAAAGTCTACTGTACGAGTAAAATATTTTTATGAATAAATAATGTTGGTGTTTCACTTGTGTTATTCTTAAAAATATCATTGTGTTTTATATTGATGTTTTCTGAAACAGGGCTAACACAGAAATTCCCACTAGACAGCTTTACAAATTTCATAGTTCGTGCACAGGGAAAAAAAATATGCTATTTGGTAATAGCAGGCACCACTTGAATGACACCACCACTGTAAGAAGACCTATAGTAAGGGAGAATAGCCTTCACAAAGCCACAGTTGAACATCTGAGGTAAGAAATTACTTCCTTGTTCTGCATCTAGAGATTCTTTCACTTGCCTTTCTTATAGGCAAATAGAGTCATAGAGTCATAGAGCGGTTTGCATTGAAAGGAACCTTTGAAGATCTTCTAGTCCAACCACTTGCTGTGGGCAGGGATACCTTCCACTAGGTCAGGTTGACCAAAGCCTCATCCAACTTGGCCTTGAACACTTCCACAACTTCTCTGTGTCGTATAAAGAATTTCTTCCTTATGCCCAATATAAAACTAACCTCTTTCAATTTAAAGCTATTGCCCCTTGTCCTGTCATTGCAGGCCCTAGTAAAAGATCTCTCCATCTTTCTTGTAAGCCCCCTTTATATACTGATATAAATTGCATTCATTCTCTTCTTGCTATATTCTTTTTCGTGATGACAACTGAACACAGACAACGTAGATGGAAACTGTATTTATCGCAAAAAAAGGAATAAAACATGTTTGAGTAAGGTTATGTTAAATTTGTTAACAGCAAGATCACTGAAAACAGAGAAACAACTTCTCATAGATTCAGACGTAACCTGGCATATTCAGATTTATCCCAGATGCAGCATTGGACTATGTATGAACACGAATATAAACCAGATTTAAATATTTTTGGAAAACTATCTTACTACCAATAGGAGTTTTACATTGAGCAATTTCATAATAACATTTTAAAAACGTAATAGTGGTCTAGAGATCAGTGTTTATGGATTTATGTTTTATTACATAAATAAGGACCTGGGGGTGCTGGCTGACAGCTGACTGAATATGAGCCAGCAGTGTGCCCAGGAACCAAGAAGGCCACCAGCACCCTAGCCTGTATCAGGAATGGTGTGGTCAGCAAAGGGTGAGAGCAGTTAACTGCTGGCACCAAGGGTAAGGCTCCTGCCCCATCTAATGGCTTACAACTATAAAATAGGTTCACTGCGCTCAAAGTTGAGGACCCACATGTGTCTTCAAGCAAAAAACTGGTGCCTCTGACCCTAACCCATGCAAGACTACCAGGAAGAAGCAGTGAGTGATTAGGATGGGCAGCTCCTTGCTGCAGGGAATGGAGGCACTCATCTGTTGACCTGACCTATCAACTAGAGAGGTTTACTCCCACTGGGGCCCAGAACTGGGATATCATTGAGGGTCTGCCAAAGCTTGTCTGACCATCTGACTACTACCCCTTGCTGATCTTCCACATGCTCAAGAATGATACTGCAAGGGGAAAACTGGAGAGTATCAAAAGTGACTACAGAGCTCTGGAAGCAGTAATCCAAGGTCATGGGGGCTCAGGTGGTGTTCTTCTCAATCTTGCTGGTCAGAGGAAAGGGTGTGAGGAGAACACTGATAATATAGCTGACAATAGCTGTCTACAGAGCTGGTGTTGGTGACATGGTTCTGGGTTCTACAACCATGGGACCTTGTTTGCAGAGCAGCGTCTGCTTGTGAGAGATGGGATCCACGTCACTAAGCAGCGCAAAGTTACCTTTCCTGAAATGGCTGACCTGGTAAGCAGGGCTTTAAAGTAGGAATGCCAGGGGAGAGGGCAAGAGAGTCACCAGTAGCCCTGTGAGAGCATGATGCACAGGGTTGATGAGCAAAGAGCCTGGAGCAATGTGATGGGAAAGGATCACAGAATCAACAAAACAAGGTTTAAGCAGGCTCAGCTGCATCACTTTTATGTAAGTAAAGAAGTGTCTACAGGGCACCACTATGGAGAAATCCCCAAGACCTTTCTGTATACTAATGTGCTTGTATGCAGAATAAACAATGGCTGTGCAGGGCTGACTGCACATAGATCATATTGTTGGGGTCACAGACACATGGTGGGAAGGGTCCCATAACTGTAGGCATTGCAATGGCAGGATACAAGCTCTTAGGAGAGGCAGCCTGGGAAGATAAGGGATTGGAGTTGCCCTTTATTTGAGAACAACGGGAGTGCATGGAGCTCTTCCTGGGGATGGATGATATGCCAACTGAGAATTTATGGGTTAGGATTAATGATAAGACAGGTAAGGATGATACTGTAGTGGGAGTCTGCTATAGGCTATATGACCAGGAAGAGCAAGTGGATGAGGTCCACTTGCTGGGAAGAGCAAGTGGATGAGGTCCATCAGCTGGGAAGAGCCTCATATTCACAGGCTCTCATCTGTACGGAGAATTTTAACCACTGTGATATCTGCTGAAGACATAACACACCAGGGCTTAAATTGGAGAACTACAGGCCCGTTAGTCTGACCTTGGTGCCAGGGAAGGTTATGGAGCAGATCATATTTAGTGCCATAATGTGGCACTTACAGAACAACCAGGTGATCAGGGCCAATCACCAATGGGTTTATGAAAGGCAGGTCCTGCATGACAAACCTGATCTCCTTCTATGACAACGTGACCTGCTTAGTGGATAAGGGAAAGGCTGCAGATGTTGTCTACCTAGACTTCAATAAAGCCTTTGGCACTGTTTCCTACCACATTCTCCTAGACAAACTGGAGATACTCATTGCTTGGATGAGTATATTCTTTGCTGGGTAAAAACTGTCTGGATGGTCAGTTCCAAAGAGTTGTGCATTAAATCCAATTGGTGACCAGTCACAAGTGGTGTCATCCAGGCTCAGTAATGGGGCCAGTTCTGTTTAATATCTCTATGAATGACCTGGACAAGGGGATGGAGTGCATCCTCAATAAATTTGCATATGATATGAAGTTGAGTGGGAGTGTTGGTCTGCCTGATGGTAGAAAGCCTATTCAGAGGGATCTGGACAGTGTGGATCAATGGTCTGAGGCCAACTGTATGAGGTTCAAGAAAGCCAAGTGCTGAGTCCTACACTTGGGTCACAACAAGCCCATGCAATGCTACAGGCTTGGGGGTGAGTTGTTGGAAAGCTGTCCAGCAGAAAAGAACCAGGGGGTGTTGGTTGACAGCCAGCTGAATATGAGCTAGCAGTGTGCCCAGGTGGCCAAGAAGGCCAAAAGCATCCTGGCTTGTATCAGAAACAGCGTGGCCAGCAGGACTAAGGAAGTGATTGTCCCCATGTAGTCAGCACTGGTGAGGCTGCACCTCAAATACTGTGTTTAGTTTTGGGCTCCTCACTTCAAGAAAGACATTGAAGTGCTGGAGCATGTCCAGAGAAGGGCAGCAAAGCTGGGGAAGGGTCTAGAGCACAGGTCCTCTGAAGAGCAGCTGAGGGAACTCGGGGTGTTTAGCCTGCAGAAGAGAAGGCTCATGGGAGACCTTATCGCTCTCTACAACTACCTGAAAGGAGGTTGCAGAAAGGTGGGCGTTGGTGTCTTCTCCCAAGTGACAAGTGATAGGACAAGTGGAAATGGTCTCAAGTTGTGCCAAGGGAGGTTTACATTGGTTATTACTAAAATTTTCTTCACTGAAAGGCACTGTCAGGCATTGCATGGTTCAGTCACCATCCCTAGAGGTATTTAAGGCATATGTGGATGAGGTGCTTAAGGACATGGCTTAGTGGTAGACTTAGCAGTGTTAGGTTAACAGTTCAACTTGATGGTCTTAATGAACTTTTTAAATGTAAAAGATTTTATAATTCTAAGCAATAGAGATTCCTGGAGTGCACTGACAAGAACTTCCTCACTCAAGTGACAGACCAGCCAATGTGGAGGTCATTCTCTGCTCGATCTCATCCTCACCAACATGGAGATGTGAAGGTTAAAGGCAGCCTTGGCTGCAGTGATCATAAGATGGTGGAGTTCAGGATTCTGAAAGGAGGACGAGGGCAAAAAGCAAGACCACAACCCTGGACTTGAGGAGAGCAGACTTCAGTGTCTTTGGGGATCTGCTTGGAAGAGACCTATGGGATAAGATCCAGAGGAAAGAGGGGCCCAAGAAAGCTGGTGAATATTCAAGTATCACCTCCTTCAAGCTCAATGAATGAGGCAGGAGACCTGGTGACACAGGATATGGTAAAGGATATGGTACTCAGTGCTTTCTTCAATCCTAGGCCTCAGAGACCAAGGAGAAAGTCTGAAGGTAGGAAGTCATACCCTTAGAGGAAGAGGATCAGGTCAGGGAATACTTAAACTGGACATACATAAGTCCATGGACCCTGATGGGATGCACTCACTAATGATGAGGGAGCTGACTGATGTCATTGCAGGGACATTCCATAATCTTTGAACAATCATGATAACTGGAAGGATTGCCTGAGGACTAGAGAAAAGCAATCATCACTCCTGTCTTCAAGAGCAAGAAAGAGGACCCAGGACAACAGAACTGTAGGCTGGTCAGCCCCGCCTTGATTCTTGGGAAGGTGATGGAGCAGCTAATCTAGGAAACCACGTCCAGGCACATGAAGGACATGGAGATGATTAGGAATAGTCACTTACCAAAAGTAAGTGAAGCTTGGCTGCCTGTTCATCACAGAAGGTGGTATGACAGGTTTGAGAGGTGAGGGGCAAGTAGTGGATATTGTCTACACAGACATCAGTAAGGTCTTAGGCAGTTTTTTCCCATAAGGTCCTCATAGAGAAGCTGTTGAAGTATGGGCTAGATGAGCAAAGAGTGAAGTGAATTTAAAACTGTCTGGATGGCTGGGCCCAGAGGTTTCTGATTAGTGGTATCAAGTCTAGCTGGAGGCCAGCAATTAGTGGTGTATTCCATGGACCAATCTGGGGTCCAGTCCTGCTCAACATCCTCCTCAACATCCTCATTAATGATCTGGAAGATGGAGAGAATCTTATAAATGTATTTAAATACCCAGAGGAAGGGTGTAAAGAAGACAGACCCTGGCTCATTTCAGTGGCATCCAGTAACAGGGCCAGAGACAATGGGCACAAACTGAAACACAAGAGGTTCTCTCTGAACATTAGGAAACACTTCTACTGCATGAGCACAGGCAGAGGTTGCCCAGGAGGATTGTGAAGTCTTCATCCCTGGAGATTTTCAAAAGCTGTCTAGACAGAGTTCCAGGCAAGTGTCCGTAACGTGTCCCTGCTTGAACAGGGGTGTTGGACCAGATAACCTCCAGTGGTCCCTTCTGTGATTCTGTGGTTGTTTATGTATTTTTTTGGGGTAGAGGAGAAGATCAAAGAATATTAAATACTTTAGCACTCAGTAATAACATGCACTTTGAAACTCGCAAAGTGTTTTTACAGTGTGATTCAATGAAAACACACTTGAATTTTCTATAATAAAAGCTAAATATGACCCTAGCCTCACTTTGAGTCTGCAAAGAAAGGTAGGACAGTGCAAACACAGATCAGTGCACAAGCGGTCATGTGTGAGTATTAGTGGGTGTGCAGAATCATGCCTAATAGGCAAGGCAAATACAAACCAGCTTATATGAACATGTAGGGCTAAATGAAACCTGAAGACAGCAGTTCACTATATTATAATGACATGGCATATCTAAGCCAGTAAAAATAATTCCCCATGCCCTTTGACTGAATTCCTTGATCTGCAACTGCAAGATATTATACACAATACTTGTCAATGTGTTACATGTCATGGGAAGTAACTGTATGATACAGTTACTACACCTCTGTTTTATTCTGTAGACTTTCCTTAGTCTTGCTTCAGCTTCCTTTTTTTTTTTTTTTCTAGTTTGTTCTGCATAACTTCAATATTTTACCCATATGGATGATAGAAACAGCCCTGTGAGGAAGGTATTGCTTTTTGAACTATATTACTAATAATTTCCTGGGCTCTTTCTTACCACTAAATTGAATCTGTGGATGGAGAAAGAACACACACTAGGAAATTACTTACCCTCCTTCTTCAGAGTATTTGTGACCAAAAGCAAGGATGTCAGATGCCCGACCACTGCCATCACATATCACAACGGGAACAGGAGGAGTGTCTCGCAGGTACTCCAGAACAATGGAGATAACATTGGGACCTCCTTCCACAATGAGGGCCACCACTGGAACCCCTTGACCAATTCCTGAAGTAAAAGAAAGAAAGAAACAAAAAAAACCCCAAACCAACCAACCAACCAAACCCAAAACAAAAACAAAACAAAAAAGAAAGGCAAAGAAAAACCAGCAAAGCAAACAGAAAATAACAGAAGATTAAAAAAACATACTGAAATTATGCATTGTGACTGTATGATGTTAAGTTAAAGAAAATGCCATTTGAAAAATCATAGATTGTAGAAGGGACCAGTGTAGTTATCTTGTTGGTTCCATTTCATGAACCAGGATTTTCTAGAATTATTTTCTTTTTTAAATACAATATATATATGGTTGAAATGGACCATGAAATTTTAAAAGATGAAATCTTGGTTTCAAAGTATAAAGAACATATCACAATTCTTCCTAATACGTTCAAAGTCATGACTTTGTAGTTTGCTTGTAATCTAGATTTTGAATGATGCCAGTTTCCAATTATGGGTCTTCCAGTAGCTTTGCTCACTGTCTTAGAACTCCTTCTATGATATTCTTATTGCTCTATTAGACACATTTTAAGGTTGAAGCTGGATAGCCCTTTAACCTTGTCTTTGATAAACTGAACATATCCTGTTCCAAGTCAATGTAATATTTATTGATTTATTTATTCCACCACCCCCCCCCCCCCTCCCCCCCCCCCAATTCTAGTCTGTTTCACAGTTTTTCTCTGAATTCTGTCCCAATATTTAAGTATATTCCTTGATTTGTAGATCCCACACTAGGGACATTGCTCCAGAGAGAGCTGCACAAGAGGCAAACCATCTTCATTTTCAGTGCTTGTAGTATAATTTGATGTGATCCCTCTGCAAAATTCATAGCACATATTTTGCCAGGGAAGTCTTATGGACTTGGAGAAAGGTGGTCATCAGACTGGTGTTAACATGACTGAAAAAGTTTTTATGGTTATAGCTTCGTGACCAGTTGAGACTGGGGACATTCAAAAGGGCTTGGGCAGTAGAACTAGTTGAATATTTTCTATTAATAATTTTTTTTTTTTTCAATAGAATGACATTTTCCTTTTAAACTATCTTTTCCTAAGAAAAACTATATGCATTCTACAAAAAGTTTGATGTTTCATTGAAAAATAAAAAAAGTGGCCCAAACAGTTAATAGTTGGGTTGGGAAAAGTTGCATAAGGCCAGGAAACAAGTTTTAATGTGACTGCCTCAGGTATCCATTTAGAGGGAGTTCAGTCCACAGAAGCAAAGGTAAGTCTGTAAGACTGGAACATTAAATCTTTTTAGATCTCCTAGAAACTTTCACAAATCAAATTATTTTTGATAGTCATAAACTTTTAAAGGATTCTGTCTACTGTCAAAAAATGAAGTGAACTGTTCTTTAAAAAAGAAAAAAATCCAGTTCTTATATGGAATACCAAAATATTGTAATCATCTCCTGAAACACTTTAGAAGCAAATATTGCATTTTCTGGATAGGCTGTCAGTACGCTTTGTTATAGCTGAATCTACTGTCAGTTTGTGCCTCTTTTATTATACAGCTTAAATAAAGCGTGTGGTGTTTATTCATGTTAAGAAAACTATAAGCATATTTGTAAAATCCAGGCTAATGAAAGGGAGTAAGAAGGATAGAATATAACAAGGCGGTTAACAAAAAAACTAGCACAGAGGTAAGTGATTAAATTTTTTATTAATATTAGGGTCTTGTGTTGCTGCTCTACCCAATCATTAAGTTCTTCTGATGGTTAAGTTCTTTTCAAATCTCTTAGTGGAAAGAAATAGTTTTGGGGTAAAGAGTTAAATGAGAAAGGAAAATTAGGAACTTCTCTCAAGAGTGAATTATAAGTATTATAGGTTAATCTGTCCCACATGCACTTCCATTAACTTTAAGAGATTTAACCTAAGGATGAATTTTGTTAGGCAAATTTGCATTGTTTACCTACATAATTTTAATCATGTTTAACGTTTCATCCCTTAAAAATGCCTTCTAGATATTAGTAATAAACCCTTTTTTTTCTGAGAATCTTATAAATAATATGACTTTATTCATATATCAATACATGTAATATGATACATCTGGCTGCAGTTGAGCATGCATTGGAGTCACAAGTCTGCTCAAGTTTTCCTTTGCTAATAAGTAACAAAAGAAATGTTTATAGCTAAGTCTAGTACAATAATATATTTCTTTATAAGACAGTTGTTGTCAGAAGATGAGAAAAAATGAAAATCTTCATGAAGAATATTTTTCTTTATGATACTTGCCAATATAGTCACATAGTGTCTGACAACAGACTCCCTTCAGTTAAGATTTTAATACAGAATTGAAAGAAGATACTTTATCATTTAATTTCTAGTGGTCTGGTTGATGTAATGTTACCAAATTCTTTGTACTTTTTATCAGTACTTTTTTTATCTTGTGCAACTTTTCTTTCATATTGTACAGCCAATACTTATAGCATTTTTAACTCTGTTGGTAGTTCTTAAGATATGAGTTCTTGGTAGGTGAATAAGATTTCCCTTCACTGTTCTTGTTTCAGTCCTCCTTGCTGAAAAGACTGATTACATAACAGATCTAACATGAAATCTGACTGGGAGGCCCACAACTCGCTGAAATCTTACATCAGCATTCCTCTTTGGCAGTGTACTATTTTCCTCTGGAAACTGACTGGTGTTTCATTATGGACACACACATACACACACCCCTCAAACCCCCGGCTCTGTGTTTAAAAGCCTGATTCTAACATTTATTAAAGGTGGTCTTTTGCAAAGTATCTGCTATAATGGCACACATGAAATTGTTAAAAAAGCTAAATGTAAATGCACAGATTTCAAAGTATATAATTAACTAGAAAGTAGAGTTGTATGTGGAACTGTAGTGCTAATGCAGTTTCTTAAAGAACTTACCTAATCCTATCATTATCATTAATGATTTCAAAACAAGTAGAATAGATACTGACATCAGCTAATAAAATAATATTAAGAAGTATACTCAGTAATGAGTCAAACTGAGTCTGGATGACATTAAGGATTGAGTAATAGAAATGGAGAGAGTTCACAGTGCAAGATGTAGTCATTTACTTGGAGTTTAATAAATTCTGCTGTAAACTGAGACCTTGTTAGGAGGAAATATTAGAAAAGAGAAAGGTGTGATCCAACTGATCACAGGAGAACTGTGCCTTTGGTGTAGCAAGACCATGAAGAAGATGTGTATGACCCTGGTATACACACAGTAAAGCATTTTCAGTAGGAAATATGGGCAGATCAGTGCGATTGTGCAAGCTGCTCATGAAATTCCATGCAAAATATTGTCTATAGCTATGCTTACCCATGTTCAAAAATAACAAATGGGAACAAATAAAAAAAATTTTCTTTTTAATATTTTTTAAACTGATATAGTCATATCAATTGCATGGCATTTAACAGTTCCTGCAAATGTTCCAGTTGTGTTTCACCATGCTTATTCAGATGGCATTTTTTCTCTTTCTTCATCCTGTAGAAACACATTGAGCATGAAAACAATCCTCTAATTTGAGGCTAGTAAAACAAAACAACTTCTCTCTGAATCCACTCCAGTAAAAGTCATGTCTGCTTGTGTACCTTAAAGTTTGAAAAAGAGGTTATGCTGGTTTCAGGCGGGAAAGAGCTCCTTTTCTTCACTGTGCAGATGTCTGGCCCGGTGTTTCATTCCAGGAGGGTTGGCTGGCTTTTGTCCTGGTTGGGTTGTCACCCTGGGGCTCTGGCTCTGCAAGCTCTTGGGCCTGGACCCTCACTTCCTGGGACCTAGCTCCTCCTGGCACTTCGACTGCCAGTGCTAGGATGAATGAGGACCTGGGAAACTACAGGCCAGTCAGTCTCACCTCTGTGCCTGGCAAGATTATGGAATGGATCATCCTGGAAATCATGCTAAGGCACATGGAGAATGAGGAGGTGATTGGTGACGGCCAACATGGCTTCACCAAGGGCAGATCATGCCTGACAAATATGGTGGCCTTCTACAATAGTGTCATGACCTTGGTGGGTAGAGAACAGGAAACTGATGTCATCTACCTGGACTTGTGCAAAGCCTTCGATACTGTCCCACAAGATCCTTGACTCAAAACTGGAGAAACATGGATTT